>NW_022630543.1:0-150789 GCF_010909765.2 Amblyraja radiata | reverse complement strand
TTGCCTTACATATCATTGCCTTACATACCCGTGTGTGAGCGGTGGTGGAGGGGGCGGTGAACTTGAGAGGAGGTGTTGAGGCCCGTCTCTGTCTACCGTCAGCCTCTGGGAAATAACATGGTCTCTCCTTGCAGCCTCACCTCTCGCCAGGGAGTCACGGTGCCTATCGCGATTACCTCAGCAAGCTGGATCTCCAGTACGCCAAGCTTCTGGTGAGTGTCCATACGCGGGTGGGCCCAGACCATTGGGCAGACTGGGGGAGGGCATAACGGGGTCGGAACAGGGGTCAGACTGGAGACACCATGGGGGTCAAACGGGGGGTTGGTGCAGACCGGGGCCCAGACCAGCGGCGAGACTAGTGGTCAGATGGGAACCACGGGAGACCAGGGCACCAGGAGTGACCTCACCCTCTCCCCTTAATCAGCTCATGTCCATCCAAAACCTTGACCTCTGACCCTCCACTCCCTGACCTCTGACCCTTGACCTTTCTGTGCAGAACTCCTCCAAGTCCCGTCTGCGTAACCTGGAGAGCCTCAACACGTTTGTTTCCATGGCAACGAAGGAGTTGATGTGGTTGAACGACAAGGAGGAGGAGGAGGTGAATTATGACTGGAGCGAGAGGAACACCAATGTGGCTGCCAAGAAGGACAACTACTCGGTGAGAGGGGGCGAAGGGAGAGAGGAGAGGATGGAGGGTTGGAGCAGAGAGGGCAAGAATGGGTGAGAGGAGGGAGTTGGGGAGGGCAGAGGATCGGAGCAGAGAAGGGGCGAGGGGGTAGATGGCAAGATGAGACGGAGAGGGCGAGAGAGGTGGAGAGGGCTCTGGGGAGAGTGGGATCTGAGTGTGGATGAGTGTGAACTCCGGATGTATGCTGTTGGGAAGTGTGACCAATCAGTTGGTGCTAAAGCTAATCTGCGTGTGTTAACACTAATCTGAGAGTTAACACCAATGTGTGTGTACCGCTAATCTGAATGTGTTTACACTAATATGAGCATGCTGGCACTAACCTGTGCATGTTTACACTAATCTGAGCACATTTACACTCACCTGAGTGTGTTTACACTAATCAGTGTGTTTACATTGATCAGAATTTGTTGCACAAATCCGCACGTGTTTACACTGATGTTTGCATTAATGTCTGAAGAAGGGTCTTGACCTGAAACATCACCCATTCCTTCTCTCCAGTGACACTGTCTGTCCCACTGAGTTACTCCAGCATTTTGTGTCTACCTTTACACTAATCTGTGTATTTACACTACCCTGCATGTGTTTACACTGGTCTTCGTGTGTTTACACTAATGTGCACGTGTTCGGAGTGATCATAGCGTGTTTACACTAATTTGTGTATATTTACACTAATCTGTGTGTCTGCTAAGCAGTGTCTTTACACTGGTAGTGTGCTTACAGTAATCATACTGCGTGCTACACTAATCCAAATGTGTTGCACTGATCCGCACATCTTTGCACTGATCCGCATGTGTTCACACTGATCCACGTGTGTTCACATTGGTCCACGTGTGTTCACACTGATCAATGTGTGTTCACACTAATCCACGTGTGTTACAGGGGTTGATGAAGGAGCTGGAGTCCAAGGAGAAGAAGGTCAACTCCATCCAGAACACCGGAGAGAAGTTGCTTCGAGATGGTCACGCAGCCAAGCAGACGGTCGACGTAAGCTCCCTCCCTCCCTCCCTCCCTCCCTCCCTCCCTCCCTCCCTCCCTCCCTCCCTCCCTCCCTCCCTCCCTCCCTCCCTCCCTCCCTCCCTCCCTCCCGAGCCACGTCTGACAGGGTCTGGCTCAGATGAAGGGTATTTTGCTTCCACCTGCCCGCTGCTCAACCAGGTCATCACTGATGTCCCACTGTCTCCACCTCATCATCTCCCCCCCCCCCCCCCCCCCCCCCCCGTCTCCAGAATCATTCCAACTTGCTTCTGTGACACAGAACCCCAACGATTCGCCCTCAGAGTGAGGAAACCTCTGCTCTTCTCACTGGTAAATGGCTGATCTGATCCAGGGACCAGCTTCCCTGAGCTCCATGTAGATCCCATGTACCACACTGAGCAGCTGAGTGTTGGAGCAGGCAAACCATGCTGCCGGTTTACACTAATCTCCTCTGCCTGCATGTCATCCATATCTCTCCATCCTCTGTACATCCATGTGCCTCTTAAACACCACTGTGATGTCTGCCTCCAGTGCCACATGCAGCAGGCCATTCCAGTCCCTCGCCACCATTGAGAAGCCTCTCTCACGCACTCTCTTGTGTTGTTAGGCCTTCATGGCTGCCCTGCAGACCCAATGGAGGTGGATCCTTCAGCTGTGTTGCTGCATCGAGGCGCATTTGAAGGAGAACACGGCCTACTTTCAGGTACATCCACCGCACAGTTCAACCCAGAGTCTGTGTGGAGAGAGTCACAGGCGAATGACTGGGGGTGAGGGGGGGGAGGGTGAGGGTGGTGAGGAGGAGACTGATGGGTGATGGGCGAGGGGAGGGCGAGAGTGATGGTTAGGGGTGAGGGTGATGGGTTGGGTGAGGATGCATTGGATCCACAGTAGTCTGCATTCAGAACTGGCCTATTCAAAGAAGAAAAGCAAAGCATTCGACAAGGTTCCTCCTGGTAGGCTGCTCTGGAAGGTTAGATTGCATGGGATACAAGGAGAGAGAGCTGAATGGATAACAAATTGGCTTCATGGAAGGAAGCAGATGGTGATGGTGGAAGGTTGCTTCTCGGGCTGGAGGCCTGTGATTAGTGGTGTGCATCAGGTTTGGGTGCTGGAACCCCGTTACTGTTTGTCATCTACATCATTGATTTGGATGAGATCGTACAGGGCAAGATTAGCATGTTTGCTGATGATACAAAAGTGGGTGGTTTTGCAGATAGTGAAGATGGTTGTGAAAAATTACAGCAGGATCTTGAATGTTTATGTTAAACTCTATTATGTATTGTCTTATTTTTATTCGTATGGCTGTATGGTAACTCAAATTTCACTGTACCAACCAATTGGTGCATGTGACAATAAATGTGAACTTAAATTTGAATTTGAACTTGATCGATTGGCCAGGTGGGCTGAGGAATGGTTGATGGAATTTAATACAGAGAAGTGTGAGGTGTTGCATTTTGGGACGTCGATCAATGGCAGGGCCTACACAGTAAATGTTCGGCCTCTGGGTAGTGTTGTAGAGCAGAGGGATCTAGGAGTACAGGTGCATGGTTCCTTGAAGGTCGAGTCGCAGGTAGAAAAGGTGGTCAAAGAACCGTTTGGCACATTGGCCTTCATTAGTTGGAGTATTGAGTATAGAAGTTGGGAGGTCATGTTACAGTTGTATAAGATATTGGTGAGACCATATTTAGAATATTGTGTTCAGTTCTGGGCACCGTGTTTGAAAAATGTTGTCATGCTGGAAATGGCACAGAGAAGATTTATGAGGATGTTGCCAGGACTTGACGGTGTGAGCAATAGGGAGTGGTTGAGTAGGCTGGGTCTCTATTCCTTGGAACGCAGGAGGATGAGGGGTGATTTTATAGAGGTGTATAAAATCATGAGAGGAATAGATCGGGCAGGTGTGTGGAACAAGCTGCCAGAGAAGGTAGTTGAGGCAGGGACTATCCCAACATTTAAGAAACAGACAGGTACATGGATAGGACAGGTTTTTAGGGATATGGACCAAACGCAAGCAGGTGGGTCGAGTGTAGTTGGGTCATGTTGGCCAGTGTGGGCAAGTTGGGCCGAAGGGCCTATTTCCACACTGTATCACTCTATGACTCTAAGACGGTTGTGGTGGAAGTGTTATTCAGGCCGAAGTCTGTGACCAGTGGAGCTCTACCGGGATCTGTGCTGGGACCTCGACTGTTTGTGATGTACAGTGCCCTCCATAATGTTTAGGACAAAGACCCATCATTTATTTATTTGCTTCTGTACTCCACAATTTGAGTTTAGTAATAGAAAAAAATCATATGTGGATAAAGAGCACAGCAGAGATTATACATAGTCCCCCATTTCAGAGTTGTACAAAGAGATATACAAATTATAAATTATAGTAGTCCCCTATTCAGGGCACCATAATGTTTGGGACACAGCAATGTCATGTAAATGAAAGTAGTCATGTTTAGTATTTTGTTGCATATCCTTCGCATGCAATGACTGCTTGAAGTCTGCAATTCATGGACATCACCAGTTGCTGGGTGTCTTCTCTGGTGATGCTCTGCCAGGCCTGTATTGCAGCCATCTTTAGCTTATGCTTGTTTTGGGGGCTAGTCCCCTTCAGTTTTCTCTTCTGCATATAAAAGGCATGCTCAATTGGGTTCAGATCGGGTGATTGACTTGGCCACTCAAGAATTGACCATTTTTTAGCTTTGAAAAACTCCTTTGTTGCTTCAGCAGTATGTTTGGGATCATTGTCTTGCTGTAGAATGAACCGCAGGACAATGAGTTTTGAGGCATTTGTTTGAACTTGAGCTGATAGGATGTGTTTATACACTTCAGAATTCATGATGCTACTACCATCAGCAGTTGTATTATCAATGAAGATAAGTGAGCCAGTACCTTCAGCAGCCATACATGCCCAGGCCATAACACCCTCACCACTGTGTTTCACAGATGAGGTGGTATACTTTGGATCTTGGGCAGTTCCTTCTCTCCTCCATACTTTGCTCTTCCCATCACTCTGATATATAATCTTCATCTCATCTGTCCACAATACCTTTTTCCAGAACTGTGGTTGCTCTTTTAAGTATTTCTTGGCAAACTAACTTGGCCATCCTATTTTTGCGGCTAACCAGTGGTTTGCATCTTGCAGTGTAGCTTCTGTATTTCTGTTCATGAAGTCATCTGCGGACAGTGGTCATTGACAAATCCACACCTGACTCCTGAAGAGTGTTCCTGATCTGTCGGACAGGTGTTTGGGGATTTTTCTTTATTATAGAGAGAATTCTTCTGTCATCAGCTGTGGAGATCTTCCTTGGCCTGCCAGTCCCTTTGCGATTAGTAAGCTCACCAGTGCTCTCTTTCTTCTTAATGATGTTCCAAACAGTTGATTTTGGTAAGCCTAAGGTTTGGCTGATGTATCTCACAGTTTTGTTCTTGTTTCTCAGTCTTATAATGGCTTCTTTCACTTTCATTGGCACAACTTTGGTCCTCATGTTGATAAACAGCAATAAATGTTTCCAAAGGTGATGGAAAGACTGGAGGAAAGACTAGGTGCTGAGAGCTCACTTATGCCTGCATTCAGGAGGCAATTAAACACACCTGAGCAATTACAAACACCAGTGAAGCCATGTGTCCCAAACATTATGGTGCCCTGAAATGGGGAGACTATGTATAAACACAGCTGTAATTTCTACATGGTGAAACCAAAATGTATAAAAATGGCCTTTATTAAAATCTGACAATGCGCACTTTAACCACATGTGATTTTTTTCTATTACAAATCTCTTATTGTGGAGTACAGAGGCAAATAAACAAATGATGGGTCTTTGTCCCAAACATTATGGAGTATAAGTGACTTGGAAGGGTTGGTTAGTAAGTTTGGAGACTGTGAGGAGGGGTGTCGAAGTATACAGTAGGATGTCGATCAGTTACAGAGATGGCGGAGAAATGGCAGATGTAGTTTAATTTGAGCAGGTGTAAGGTGTTGTGCTTTAGGTCAAATGTAAGGGAAAAGTATAGTTAATGGGAAAACCCTTTACAGAATTGATGTACAGACGGATCTTGGGGTCCAAATCCATAGCTCCGTGAAAGTAGCGATGCAATCGATAGTGTGATAGAGAAGGCTGATGGTATACTTGCCTTCATGGGTAGTGGCACTGAGTATAAGAATCATGAAGTCATGATGCAGCTTTACAAGAGTGTGTTGGAGCATTGTACTCTGCACGCCCGAGTAAAATTTGATAGCACCATTACAACCCAGCGAATGTGGAGATGAAGATCGGTGATGGGACAAGGCTGTTCTGGTCAGAAGGGAGAGGGATCAGGGGACATACACAGATATGTGGGAAGGATGGCAGGATGACAGTGACAGGCTCGGGAAGAATAAGGAGTAAAGGTGATGAATCTGGCCAGGGAGAGGGGGTAACAGCGGAATGTGATGCTTCCCGTTTAACTCCCTCTGCTCCGCCTCCAGTACTTTGCAGATGTGAAGGATGCAGAGAATTTCCTCACGAAGTTGCAAGAGTCCATGAGGAGGAAATACACGTGTGACCGATCGATGACCGTGACCAGGCTGGAAGATCTGCTGCAGGATTCCATTGTAGGTGGCTGTTACTGCTCCCCACACTCTCCCCACACTCTCCCCACACACTCCCCACATCCCACACTCTCCCCACTCTCTCCCCCCACTCTTCCCACATCCCACACTCTCCCCGCACTCTCCCCACATCCCACACTCTCTCCCCACTCTCTCCCCACCCTCCGCCCAATCTCCCCACACTCTCCCCACACTCTCCCCACACCGCACACTCTCCCCACACTCTCCCACATCCCACACTCTCCCCACACTCTCCCCACATCCCACACTCTCTCCCCACTCTTCCCACATCCCACACTCTCCCCGCACTCTCCCCACTCTCTCCCCACCCTCCGCCCACTCTCTCCCCACTATCGCACCGATCTATCGCAGTCGCTGCCTCAAAAAGGCTGGCAGTATCATGAAAGACCCACACCATCCTGGCCACACACTCATCTCCCTGCTACCTTCAGGTAGAAGGTACAGGAGCCTGAAGACTGCAACAACCAGGTTCAGGAATAGTTACTTCCCCTCAGCCATCAGGCTATTAAACCTGGCTCGGACAAAACTCTGATTATTACCAACCACTTTCTGTTATTTGCACTATCAGTTTATTTATTCATGTGTGTATATATTTATATCATGGTATATGGACACATTTATCTGTTTTGTAGTAAATGCCTACTATTTTCTGTGTGCTTAAGCAAAGCAAGAATTTCATTGTCCTATACAGGGACACATGACAATAAACTAACTTGAACTTGAACACTCTGCCCACACTCTCCCCACACCGCACACTCTCCCCACTCTTCCCACATCCCACACTCTCCCCACACTCTCCCCACATCCCACACTCTCTCCCCACTCTCTCCCCACTCTCTCCCCACTCTCCCCGCACTCTACCCACATCCCACACTCTCTCCCCATTCTCTCCCCACTCTCCGCTCACTGTCCGCCCACTCTCCGCCCACTCTCCCCACACCCCACTCTCCCCACACTCTCCCCACACTCTCCCCACACTCTCCACCACACTCTCCCCACTCTCTCCCCACACCCCACCCTCCCCACACTCTCCCCACACTCTCCCCTCCCCCCCACACTCTCCCCTCCCCCCCACACTCTCCCCATGACCTCATGCTCCCCAGTCTACACATGCCTCGCACGAACTGCTCCCCTCCATCTCCCTCATGCTTCACCCTCCTTCCTATCGTGCCCCTCTCCCGCCCGCTCCCCCAACCCCATCACCCACTCCCACTCCCCCTCCCTTCTCTCTCTCTCTCCCCCCCTCTCCTCCACCTCCTCTCCCTCACCCTACCCTCCGTGGCCTGGTGGTGATGCGGTGTATCTGCCCTCAGGGGGAGAAGGAGCAGCTGTCTGACTACAAGGCGCACCTGAGTGGGCTGAGCAAGCGAGCCACCACCATCGTGCAGCTAAAGCCCCGCAGCCCAGCCCAGCACGTGCGCGGCAAGATGCCCCTCCACGCCGTGTGTGACTACAAGCAGATGGAGGTGAGGGGGTCCTAGGATAGGGGGCCGTGGGGGAGGGGGCTGTGGGGGTGGGGGCTGTGGAGGGGGCTGTGGAGGGGGCTGTGGAGGGGGCTGTGGAGGGGGCTGTGGGGGTGGGGGCTGTGGAGGGGACAGAAGGGGGAGAGTGTAACGGGAGGAATGTGAGGGGGAGAGTGTAACGGAGGAAGGTGAGGGCGGTACAGTGATGAGGGGGTGTTGAAGTATTCAGGGGAGAGGGAGGGTGGGGGGGGGGTGAGAGGGGAAGGGTGTGGGAGGGTTGAAGAGGGGAGATGGTGAGGGTGAGGGGAGGTGGGTGACAGAGCGGTGATGTTTACAGCTGCCTCTCTGCCCCAGATCACGGTGAACAAGGGGGATGAGTACGTGCTGGTGAACAACAGCCAGCCGAGCCGCTGGAAGGTGGTGAGTGGGTCGGGCAGCGAGGCCCTGGTCCCGTCCGTCTGCTTCATCATCCCACCCACCAACAAGGAGGCTCTCGACGCAGCCCACAGGTTAGCCTCATGCGCACTCGCACACTCACGCACACGCACACTCTCACTCACCCGCACACTCACATATGCACACTCGTGCACGCACATTCACTCGCACATGCTCACTCACTTGCACTCGTACACACACGCACACTCATTCACACATGCACACTAGCACACACTCGCACATTCTCACTCACCCGAACGCTCACATGCACACTCGTGCAAGCGCACTCACATTCACACCCGGGTAGTATTGCACCCACAAACCCACGCACCCACTCACTCGCACACACAGGCACACTCTCAATAACCAGAACACACAATCACTCACATGCGCACACACACTCACACTCATACCCAGGCAGTGTTGCACCCACACACTCGTGCATATGCATTCACACTCACACTCACACTCACTCGGACCATATTGCACCCACACACTTGCACAGATACACACATTCACTTGCGCACACACACACTCACACCCTGGCAATATTACACCCACACACTCGTACACAGACACTCACACTCGCAAACCTGGGCTGTATTGCACCCACACACTTGCACACTCACACACACTCACACCCTGGCAGTATTACACCCACACACTCGTACACAGACACTCACACTCGCAAACCTGGGCGGTATTGCACCCACACACCCGCGCACTCACACACACACACCCGGGCACGCTGATATATTGCACGTCACGCCTGTACCGTGACCGCTGTGTGTTGCAGATTGGAGAGCAGCCACCAGTCCATCATCAATCAGTGGCATCAGCAGCACACCGACCTACAGAGCCTCCTGCCCTGGCTCTGCCTCAACCGTGACATGCACCTCATACGCTCATGGACCCTGCTGCTGGTGAGTCAACCCTCCCCTCTCACTCCCTCACCCCCCCAACTTTGTCACCCCCTCTCTCCGCCTCCCCACCCACTCATCCCCTCACCCCGTCTCTCTCCCTCCCTCAGCCCTGGTGCCCTCGTGGGCCCTGCTGGTGGTGGGCCCCTGTCTCCCGCTGACGGTGTCTTGTGCCCCCCACAGTTCCGGAGCCTGGACACTGAGGAGTACCAGCGTCTGCTGACCTCACTGGAGCTGCATTATCAGGACTTCCTGCGGCTGAGCCAGGACTCGCACGTGTTTGGTCCGGACGACCGGCTGCAGATCGAGAGGGAATATCGCCTGACTACGCAGCACTACGACAAGCTGCTCCACAGCCTGGAGAAAGGTTGGTGTGCAGGGGGCGGGGGGTCATGTACACGGGGCGGGGGCTCACGTACACGGGGCGGGGGGTCACGTACACGGGGCGGGGGCTCACGTACACGGGGCGGGGGCTCACGTACACGGGGCGGGGGGTCAGGTACACGGGGCGGGGGCTCACGTACATGGGGCGGGGGCTCACGTACATGGGGCGGGGGGTCATGTACACGGGGCGGGGGCTCACGTACAAGGGGCGGGGGGTCATGTACACGGGGCGGGGGGTCATGTACATGGGGCGGGGGCTCACGTACACGGGGCGGGGGGTCACGTACACGGGGCGGAGGGTCACCTACACGGGGCGGGGGGTCACGTACACGGGGCGGAGGCTCATGTACACGGGACGGAGGGTCAGGTACACGGGGCGGGGGGTCATGTACACGGGGCGGAGGGTCATGTACACGGGGCGGGGGCTCATGTAACGGGGCGGGGGGGTCATGTACACGGGGCGGGGGGTCATGTACACGGGGCGGGGGGTCACGTACACGGGGCGGGGGGGTCATTTACACGGGGCGGGGGGTCATGTACACGGGGCGGGGGCTCATGTACACGGGGCGGGGGCTCATGTACACGGGGCGGGGGGTCATGTACACGGGGCGGGGGGTCATGTACACGGGGCGGGGGGTCATGTACACGGGGCGGGGGGTCATGTACACGGGGCGGGGGGTCATGTACACGGGGCGGGGGGTCAAGTACACGGGGCGGGGGGTTATGTACACGGGGCGGGGGGTCACGTACACGGGGCGGGGGGTCGCGTACACGGGGCGGGGGGGTCACGTACACGGGGCGGGGGGGTCATGTACACGGAGTGGGGGGTCATGTACACGGAGTGGGCAGGGCAGGGGTCACATGACGCACCACACGTACATCGTGCAAGGCGGGTCAAGGGTCAGCTACAGGGGGATGAGATGTTGGGGGTGAGGGACAGATGTTGGGGGAGGGACAGATGTTTGTGGATGGGACGGGCAGGTGTTGGGGAGACGGACTGATGTTGAGGGTGAGACGGGCAGATGTGGGGGGTGAGATGGGCAGGTGTGGGTGGTGAGGCGCAGATGTGGGGGGTGGGACGGACAGATGTTGAGGTGGGTTGGGCAGATGTTGGGGGTGGGCTGTAACTGTGTCGTGGTCACCACTGCAGGTGAGGAGGTGGAGCAGAGCTGCAAGACGTTTGTGACACAGCTGAAGGACATCCGGCTGCAGCTGGAGCGGTGCGAAGATAGAACCATCCACAAGATCCGGCAGCCACTGGCCCGCGACGCACTGCTGGACTGTGGGCAGCGGCTGAGAGACCAACAGGTGGGGGAGGGGCATTGGAGGGCTGTAGGCAGCGGCTGGGAGACCAGCATTAGGTTGATGCTGGGAACAGGTCAGGGTGGTGGTAGAGGGGGTCCCGAGCGAGTCCCTTGTGTGATGTTACAGTGATCCTCGCACACTGATCACTTCACCTAAGGCACCCCTGTCATTACCCCCCCCCCCCGTCATTACCCCCCCCCTCATTACCCCACACCCCCCCGTCATTCCCCCCCCCCCGTCATTCCCCCCCCCGTCATTACCCCCCCCTCATTACCCCCCCCCCGTCATTACCCCCCCGTCATAACTCCCCCTGTCATTACTCCCCCCATCATTACCCCCCCCCCCGTCATTACCCCCCCCCGTCATTACCCCCCCATCATTACCCCCCCCCCGTCATTACCCCCCCCCCCGTCATTACACCCCCCGTCATTACCCCCCCCGTCATTACCCCCCCCCCGTCATTACTCCCCCCGTCATTACCCCCCCCCCCGTCATTACCCCCCCCCGTCATTACCCCCCGTCATTACCCCCCCCCCGTCATTACCCCCCCCCATCATTACCCCCCCCCCCCGTCATTACCCCCCCGTCATTACCCCCCCCATCATTACCCCCCCCCGTCATTACACCCCCCCCCCATCATTACACCCCCCGTCATTACCCCCCCCGTCATTACCCCCCCCGTTCATCCCCCCCCCCCCATCATTACACCCCCCGTCATTACCCCCCCCCGCCATTACCCACCCCCCTGTCATTACCCCCCCCCGTCAGTTACCCCCCCCCGTCATTACCACCCCCACCCCCCTTCATTACCCCCCCCGTCATTACCCTCCCCTCAGTACCCCCCCCGTCGTTACCCCCCCGTCGTTACCCCCCTGTCGTTAACCCCCCCGTCGTTACCCCCCCGTCGTTACCCCCCCTTTCGTAACCCCCCTCCCTCAGTACCCCCCCTCCCTCAGTACCCCCTCTCCCTCAGTACCCCCTCTCCCTCAGTACCCCCTCTCCCTCAGTACCCCCCCTCCCTCAGTACCCCCTCTCCCTCAGTACCCCCCCCTCAGTACCCCCTCTCCCTCAGTACCCCCCCTCCCTCAGTACCCCCCCTCAGTATCCCCCTCCCTCAGTACCCCCCTCCCTCAGTACCCCCCTCCCTCAGTACCCCCCCCTCCCTCAGTACCCCCGTCCCTCAGTACTGGCCTTCCCACGGTGCTGCTGCCCATTACTGTGTGAGTGTCTGGGTTGGGGACTGTCGCAAGCAGTTTCAGACTCGATACCGTTTACAATGCAAGGACCCCCAATGTCTCTGTCCTCATGCTTCACGTCCTTCTGTTTATCTCTCTCTGCCCTGTAGAAAATTCATGCGGAACTGGAGGGGATTAAAACAAATCTCAACTCTGTGACTGAGAAGACCAGGAAGGTGCTGTCTGCCACGGAACAGCTCAGCAGTGCCCCTGTGCTCCGGTCTGAACTTGACCTCACACTGCAGAAGATGCAACGAGTCCACAGCCTGTCCACCGTCTACCTTGAGAAGTGAGTCTGAGTGAGAAACAGCGGTGGTTCTAGCTGTGGAGAAGTTGCCAGCAATGTCCATCAGACAGATGCTGGCAGGGTGAAGGGAGACTGGGGAGAGGACTGACTGACAGTGGTGGGCAGACAGCATGCTGTGGAGAGACAGGGAGAGGGAGGTCTTCAAGGAGAAGTTGGAGATGGAGGTGGGTAGACCAAAGAAGGGAGCGTGGAGAACCTGTTGCTGCTCCACCACTGGGAATAGTCCAAACCAGAAGTGGTGGAGAGGCAGGCTCAGGTACTGCCAATGTGTTGTGTGATGGTTCACGCTGCTCCAGTTCCTGCTGCCCACCACTCTGACAATGGCATAGTTTCCCCATTCACCACTGCCTTGGGAAATATAGCATCAAGCCTCATGCATAGTCCAGACTATGTACTCACTAGTCCGTGTGTACCGTCACTGTCACACGTCGCGTGTCTGCGTTCACCGTCACACCTCACGTGTCTGCGTGTACCGTCACCATCACACCTCACGTGTCCGTGTGTACCGTCACCGTCACACCTCACGTGTACCGTCACCATCACACCTCACGTGTCTGCGTTCACCGTCACCGTCACACCTCACGTGTACCGTCACCGTCACACCTCACGTGTACCGTCACCATCACACCTCACGTGTCTGCGTGTACCGTCACCGTCACACCTCACGTGTCTGCGTGTACCGTCACCATCACACCTCACGTGTCTACGTGTACCGTCACCATCACACCTCACGTGTCTACGTGTACCGTCACCATCACACCTCACGTGTCTACGTGTACCGTCACCATCACACCTCACGTGTCTGTGTGTACCGTCACCATCACACCTCACGTGTCTACGTGTACCGTCACCATCACACCTCACGTGTACCGTCACCATCACACCTCACGTGTCTGCGTTCACCGTCACCGTCACACCTCACGTGTACCGTCACCATCACACCTCACGTGTCTGCGTGTACCGTCACCGTCACACCTCACGTGTACCGTCACCATCACACCTCACGTGTACCGTCACCATCACACCTCACGTGTACCGTCACCATCACACCTCACGTGTCTGCGTTCACCGTCACCGTCACACCTCACGTGTACCGTCACCATCACACCTCACGTGTCTGCGTGTACCGTCACCGTCACACCTCACGTGTACCGTCACCATCACACCTCACGTGTACCGTCACCATCACACCTCACGTGTACCGTCACCATCACACCTCACGTGTCTGCGTTCACCGTCACCATCACACCTCACGTGTACCGTCACCATCACACCTCACGTGTACCGTCACCATCACACCTCACGTGTCTGCGTGTACCGTCACCGTCACACCTCACGTGTACCGTCACCATCACACCTCACGTGTCTGCGTGTACCGTCACCATCACACCTCACGTGTACCGTCACCATCACACCTCACGTGTACCGTCACCGTCACACCTCACGTGTCCGTGTGTACCGTCACCGTCACACCTCACGTGTCTGCGTGTACCGTCACCATCACACCTCACGTGTCCGTGTGTACCGTCACACCTCACGTGTCTGCGTTCACCGTCACACCTCACGTGTCTGCGTGTACCGTCACCATCACACCTCACGTGTCCGTGTGTACCGTCACCGTCACACCTCACGTGTCCGTGTGTACCGTCACCATCACACCTCACGTGTCCGTGTGTACCGTCACCGTCACACCTCACGTGTCCGTGTGTACCGTCACCATCACACCTCACGTGTCCGTGTGTACCGTCACCGTCACACCTCACGTGTCCGTGTGTACCGTCACCGTCACACCTCACGTGTACCGTCACCGTCACACCTCGCGTGTACCATCACCATTCAACATAGAAAATAGGTGCAGGTGTAGGCCATTTGGCACCGAGCCATTTGGCCCTATAAGCCCATTCGACCCATTCTTTCATCATATGTCACACCCGCCATCCCGGGAATTAACCTGGTGAACCTACACTGCACTCCCTCAATGGCAAGAATGTTCTTCCTCAATTTAGGAGACCAAAATTGCACACAATACTCCAGGTGAGGTCCTGTACAACTGCAGTAGGACCTCCTTGCTCCTGTACTCAAATCCTCTCGCAATTTAGGCCAATTTAGCTTCACTGCCTGCTGTACCTGCATGCTTACTTTCAGTGACTGATGTACAAGCACACCCAGGTCTTGTTGCACCTTCCCTTTTCCTAATCTGACACCATTCAGATAATAATCTGTTCTTGCCATCAAAGTGGATAACCTCACATTTATCCACATCATACTGCATCTGCCATGCTTCTGCCCATTCACCCAACCTATCCAAGTCACCCTGCAGCCTCATAGCATCCTCATCGCAGCTCACACTGCCACCGAGCTTTGTGTCATCCGCAAACATGGAGATGCCACATTTAATTCCCTCGTCTAAATCGTTAATATATATTGTAAATAATGGGGTCCCTGCACCGAGCCTTGCGGCACCCCACTAGTTACTGCCTGCCATTCTGAAAAGGACCCACTAATTCCTACTTTGCTTCCTGTCTGCCAACCAGTTCTCTATCCATGTCAATACCTTACCCCCAATACCATGTGCTCTAATTTTGCACACTAATCTATTGTGTGGGACCTTGTCAAAGGCTTTTTGTAAGTCCAGATACACCACATCCACTGGCTTTCCCTTATCCATTCTACTTGCTACATCCTCAAAAAATTCCAGAAGATTAATCAAGCATGATTTCCCCTTCATAAATCCATGCTGACTTTGACCGATCCTGTCACTGCTTTCCAAATGCGCTGCTATTACATCTTTAATAATCGACTCAAGCATCTTCTCCACCGATGCTAGGCTAACTGGTCTATAAATCCCCATTTTCTCTCTCCCTCCTTTCTTAAAATGTGGAGGTACATTGGCTCGCATTAACATCAATCCTCACGTGTGCGTGTGCGCCCTCACCATGGATCCTCACGTGTGCGTGTGCGCCCTCACCGTGGATCCTCACGTGTGCGTGTGCACCCTCACCGTGGATCCTCACGTGTGCGTGTGCACCCTCACTGTGGATCCTCACGTGTGCGTGTGCACCCTCACCGTGGATCCTCACGTGTGCGTGTGCACCCTCACCGTGGATCCTCACATGTGCATGTGCACTAACCATCAATCCCCACATGTGCGTGTGCACTAACCATCAATCCCCACATGTGCGTGTGCACCCTCACCGTGGATTCTCACATGTGCGTGTGCACCCTCAGCGTGGATCCTCACGTGTGCATGTGCACTAACCATCAATCCTCACGTGTGCGTGTCCACCCTCACCGTGGATCCTCACGTGTGCACTAACCATCAAAGCTGACGTTGCCTGTTGTACTTGATCATCATGACAGGAATGGTCCCTGCGTCAGTGCGCAGTGCAGCTGAAAGTGTCACTGAGAATCTTGCCCCCTCTTCAGGCTGAAGACCATCGAGGTTGTGATTCGCGTCACGCAAGAGGCTGAAGACCTGGTGAAGAAGTACGAGAAGCAGCTGAAAGATGTGAACAGTGTTCCCGCTGATAGCTCATCTCTGGAGTCCTACAAACAACAGCTGAAGGTGGGTGTGTGTGTAGGAGTGTGCACAACATCATGTCACAAGCAATCAGCCACCTCGGAAGTGACAGGATGCTGGCTGACTCGCTGTGTTCCTCTCCCCCCACCCCAACGTACCCCCACCCTAATGTTTAGGGCCAGTGACCACTGTTCGATTTGGTTTAAGGTAGTTATGGATAGGGACAGAGAGGGTCCATGTGTTAAATGCTAAATTGGGGTTAGGCCAACTTTGAAGGTATAAGAGAAGGTCTCGCTCAAGTTGACTGGAGCAGGTTATTTGAGGGGAAAGGAACATCAGCCAAGTGGGATGTTTTTAAAAGTGTACTGACAAAAGCTCAGGATATGTACATCCCCGTTAGAGTGAAGGGCAAAGCAGGCAAACGTCAGGAAGCTTGGCTGACGAGAGAAATAGAGGCATTGGTTAAGAATAAAAAGGACGCATGGGACAAGTATAGGCGGCTGGGATCAAGTGTATCCCTGGAGGAGTTTCGGGAACTATGTGAAAAAGGACATCATAAAGGCAAAAGGGGCCAGGAGACAGCTCTGGCAGATAGCATTAGTAGCAATCCCAAGAGATTTTATAAATACATAAGGGGGAAAAGGGTAACTAGAAATAGAGTGGGACCCCTCAGGAATCAAAGTGGTCACCTCTGTGTGGAGCCACAGGAGATGGGCAAGGTCCTCAATGAATATTTCTCCTCTGTATTTACCGAGGAGAAAGGCAGGAAGACGGAGGAACTTGGGACAGTCAATGGAAGTGTCTTGAGAGCAGTCAGTGTAATGGTCGACGAGATGCTGAAGGTACTGTCGTGTATGAAGGTAGACAAATCTCCAGGGCCTGATCAGTTATATCCGAGGACATTGTGGGAAACTAGAGAGGACATTGCTGGAGCCCTGGTTGAAATTTACGAGTCGTCTTGAAATACAGGAGAGGTGCCGGAAGGCTGGAGGGTGGCAAATGTTGTACCTCTATTCAAGAAGGGCTGCAGGGAAAATATTGGGAACTGTAGGCCAGTGAGCTTAACATCTGTAGTTGGTAAATTACTAGAGAGTATTCTGAGGGATTGGATATACAGGCAGTTGGATGGCTGATTAGGGATAGTCAGCATGGTTTTGTACATGGGAAGTCGTGTCTCACAAATCTGATTTGAAGATGTGACCAAAAAGGTTGATGAGGGCAGAGCTGTAGATGTTGTGTACATGGATTTCAGCAAAGTGTTCGACAAGGTTCTGCATTGTAGGCTGCTCTGGAAGGTTAGATCGCGTGGGATCCAAGGAGAGATGGCTGAATGGATAACATATTGGCTCCATGGAAGGAAGCAGATGGTGATGGTGGAAGGTTGCTTCTCAGAATGGAGGCGTGTGACTAGTGGTGTGTCTCAGGGTTCGGTGCTGGGCCGGTTACTGTTTGTCATCTACATCAATGATTTGGATGAGATCATACAGGGCAAGATTAGCAAGTTTGCTGAGTGGGTGGTTTTACAGACAGTGAAGATGGTTGTGAAAGATTGCAGCAGGATCTTTATCGATTGGCCAGGTGGACTGAGGAGAGGATATCTCAGTCTGAAGAAGGGTCTCGACCCGAAACGTCACCCATTCCTTGTCTCCAGAAATGCTGCCTGCCCCGCTGAGTTACTCCAGCTTTTTGTGTCAACTTTCGATTTAAACCAGTATTGCAGTTCTTTCGTACACCCCAGTCCCAATGTACCCCCTCCCTAACCTACCCCACACTGACCACAGCTGAGCATGGCTGACCGCTGGTGTTGCTGCCTTTGTCCAGGCCATGCGTGCGGAGGTGCAGGGACACCGGCCTCTCTTCGACAGCCTGGAAGGGGAGCTGGGCAGTGCACGTGCAGTGAGCGAGCGAATGTTGCAGAACCACAGTGAGAGAGACGTGGACCTGGACCGGTACCGGGAGTCCGTGCAGCAGCTCCGCGACCACTGGCAGGCTGTCCTGGGCCAGATCGACAGCCGTGCCCGCGAGCTGGAGCAGCTCGGACGCCAGCTCCACTACTACCGCCAGGCCCACGACTGGCTACTGCACTGGATGCAGGGGGCCAAGGAGCGGCAGGAAAAGCTGCAGGCAGTGCCCATCAATGACAGCGGTGCATTGAGGCAGCAGCTGCAGCAGGAGCAGGTGTGGACCGGGGGGGGGCACTGGGGGAGGGAACTGGCGGAGGGGGGGACACTGGGGGAGAGGGGGGACACACTGGGGGAGAGGGGGGACACTGGGGGAGAGGGGGGACACACTGGGGGAGAGGGGGGACACTGGGGGAGGGGGGGGGGCACTGGGAGAGAGGGGGGACACACTGGGGGAGAGGGGGGACACTGGGGGAGGGGGGGACACTGGGGGAGAGGGGGGGGACACTGGGGGAGAGGGGGGACACACTGGGGGAGAGGGGGGACACTGGGGGAGGGGGGGACACTGGGGGAGGGGGGGACACTGGGGAGAGGGGGGGGGACACTGGGGGAGAGGGGGGGGGGACACTGGGGGAGGGGGGGACACTGGGGGAGAGGGGGGGGACACTGGGGAGGGGGGGGACACTGGGGGAGGGGGGGGGGACACTGGGGGAGGGGGGGGGGCACTGGGAGAGAGGGGGGACACTGGGGGAGGGGGGGACACTGGGGGAGAGGGGGGACACTGGGGGAGGGGGGGACACTGGGGGAGAGGGGGGGGACACTGGGGGAGAGGGGGGACACTGGGGGAGGGGGGGGACACTGGGGGAGAGGGGGACACTGGGGGAGGGGGGGGACACTGGGGGAGGGGGGGCACTGGGGGAGGGGGGGACACTGGGGGAGAGGGGGGGGACACTGGGGGAGAGGGGGACACTGGGGGAGGGGGGGGGACACTGGGGGAGGGGGGGCACTGGGGGAGGGGGGGGGACACTGGGGGAGAGGGGGGGGACACTGGGGGAGAGGGGGGACACTGGGGGAGAGGGGGACACTGGGGGAGGGGGGGACACTGGGGGAGAGGGGGGACACTGGGGGAGAGGGGGGACACTGGGGGAGAGGGGGGACACTGGGGGAGAGGGGGGGGACACTGGGGGAGAGGGGGGACACGGGGAGAGGGGGGACACTGGGGGAGGGGGGGGGACACTGGGGGAGAGGGGGGACACTGGGGGAGAGGGGGGACACTGGGGGAGAGGGGGACACTGGGGGAGAGGGGGGACACTGGGGGAGGGGGTGACACTGGGGGAGAGGGGGGACACTGGGGGAGAGGGGGGACACTGGGGGAGAGGGGGGACACTGGGGGAGAGGGGGGGGACACTGGGGGAGAGGGGGGACACGGGGAGAGGGGGGACACTGGGGGAGGGGGGGGGACACTGGGGGAGAGGGGGGACACTGGGGGAGAGGGGGGACACTGGGGGAGAGGGGGCACAATGGGGGAGGGGGGGGACACTGGGGGAGAGGGGGGACACTGGGGGAGAGGGGGGCACTGGGGGAGAGGGGGGACACTGGGGGAGGGGGGGGACACTGGGGGAGAGGGGGGGCACTGGGGGAGAGGGGGGACACTGGGGGAGGGGGGGGACACTGGGGGAGGGGGGGGGGACACTGGGGGAGGGGGGGGACACTGGGGGAGAGGGGGGACACTGGGGGAGAGGGGGGACACTGGGGGAGGGGGGGGACACTGGGGGAGAGGGGGGGCACGGGGGGAGGGGGGGGGGACACTGGGGGAGGGGGGGGACACGGGGGGAGGGGGGGGACACTGGGGGAGGGGGGACACACTGGGGGAGGGGGGACACACTGGGGGAGAGGGGGGACACTGGGGGAGAGGGGGAACACTGGGGGAGAGGGGGGACAGTGGGGGAGAGGGGGGACAGTGGGGGAGAGGGGAACACTGGGGGAGAGGGGGGACAGTGGGGGACACTAGTGGAGAGTGGGGGGCAGTGGGAGTGAGAGGGGGGGCAGTGGGGGAGACGTGGGATACTGGGGGGGGGGGGGCGGGAGAGAAGGGACACCTAGGAGAGGGGGGACAGTGGGGGAGAGGGAGCAGGTGTGGACCGCAGAGAGGGTCGGGCAGAGACTAGAGATGTTGGACGGGGGGAGGGTGTGGAGAAGCACCACATGGGCTCCACAGAGCAGACCCCAGGGGGTTGAGCTGACTGTGACCACCTGTTGCACGGTCTGCTCTAATCCAAGCGTTGTGCTTTTGTAGAAAATCTTGCAGGAGGTTGAGAAGAACAGAGAGAAGGTGGACGAGTGTGAAAAATTTGCCAAGCAGTACATCGATGCCATCAAGGTAAACGCACACGCACGCACGTAAACACACGCGCACACACGCACGCACGCGCACACACGCGCACACACACACGCGCACACACACACACACACACACACACACACACACACACACACACACACACACACACACACACACACACACACACACACACACACACACACACACACACACACACACTTCGTTATAGCAGCACATTTGGAAAGCAGTGACAGGATCGGTCAAAGTCAGCATGGATTTATGAAGGGGAAATCATGCTTGACTAATCATTGGTGATCATTTTCCAATGTTCTCTCGACTGGATCAGTTCCTGTGGACTGGAGGGTAGCCAATGTAACTTCACTTTTTAAGAAAGGAGGGAGAGAGAAGACGGGGAATTATAGACCAGTTAGCCTTATGGGCCTGTCCCACTTAGGTGATTTTTTTTTGTGGTCTGCTGAAAAATCACCTAAGTGGGACAGGCCTGAAAAACTGGCAACTGGAACGGCTTGGACAGTCTGAACTGAACAACTGAAAGGGATTGGACAGTCAAGATGCAGGAGACATGTTCCTGATTTTGGTGGCGTCCAGAACCACACACCAGCCTCTCACACTCACACGCATTGGCATCATGCATGCACGCGCACATGCATGCACACAACCGCAAAGCAAACGCATGTGCACACACCCGCCAAGCAGACGCACGAGCACACACACCCGCACGCACGCAGATGCATACACACAGATACACCAGCTTCACGCACGCGCACAAGCACGCATGCACACGCACGCGCACACACACACACACAAGCACCCGCATGTATGCAGACGCGCACACACACGAACGCGGACATGCACACACACGCACACTGACGCTACATGTATGCACGCTGACGAATACACGCACACACGCAAGCTGATGCACATGCATACACGCTGACATGCGCATGCACGCACGCAGGCGCGCATGCACGCTGACGCAGAGACGCACATGCTGATGCACGCTCGCACACTGACGCAGACACGCACACACGCTGATGCACACGCTGACACACACATGCAAGCTGTTGCACACTGACACACCCGCACGCACTCTGATGCCACAAACACTGACACACCTGCACACTGACGCACACGTGTGCACACGCACGCACACTGAGGCGCACACGCGCACGAACCCTTATGCGCAAACGCACCCACACTGACGCACACACACACACACTGATACACAGATGCACATACCCTGACGCACGCACACTGACGCACACTCGCATGCACCCTGATGCACGCACACTGACGCACACACACTGGCACGCACACACTCATGCGCACACACACTGATGCGCACACGCATGCACACTGACCCACATGCACGCACCCTGACACACGCACCCTGATGCACGCACACTAACGCACGCACGCACTGTGATACACACACGCACGCACCCTGACGCACACGCACACCCCCTGAAGCACACATGCATGCACACTGACGCGCACACGTACGCTGACACGTGCACGCTGATGCACGCACTCACGCTGACGCATACTGACACGCACGCCCTCTGACGCACACCCACGCACACTGACACATACGTACACACTTATACTGACGCGCACACTGGCACGCATGCACTCGCACACCCACGCACACTGACACATACGCACACACTTACACTGACGCGCACACATGCACACTGACACATACGCACGCACTCTCACTGATGGACACGCACGCACTCACACTGAAGCGCACACACGCACACTGACACATACGCACGCACTCTCACTGATGCACACGCACGCACTCACTGAAGCGCACACACACGCACACTGACACATACGCACGCACTCTCACTGATGCACACGCACGCACTCACACTGAAGCACACACACGCACACTGACACGCCCGCACTCACTCACACACATGCACACTGACACATACGCACGCACTCTCACTGATGCACACGCACGCACTCACACTGAAGCACACACACACGCACACTGACACATATGCACGCACTCTCACTGATGCACACACACGCACTCACGCTGAAGCGCACATATACGCACGCACTCTCACTGATGCGCACACGCACTCACACTGAAGCACACACGCACACTGACACGCCCGCACTCACACACATGCACACTGACACATACGCACGCACTTACACTTGACACACACACCCACTGACACGCACTCTCTTACACTGACGTGCACACACATGCACACTGACACTTGCACACACACGCACACTGGCTCGCACGGAGACGTGCACGCAAGCAGACGCACGCACGCAGATGCACTTGTGCACACGCAGCACACATGCAAACACACGCAGTACACACATGCAAACACACACACATAAACGCGCGCGCGCACACACACACACACGCCTCACACACACACGCCTCACACACACACACGCCTCACACACACACACACGCCACACACACACACACACGCCTCACACACACACACACACGCCTCACACACACACACACACACACACACGCCTCACACACACACACACACACACACACACACACACACACACACACACGCCTCACACACACGCCTCACACACACGCCTCACACACACACACACACACACACACACACACACACACAACACACACGCCTCACACACACACACTGTGGATCCTCACCGACTGTCTCTGCATTTCAGGACTATGAGCTCCAGTTGGTGACATACAAAGTCCAGAGTGAACCTGTGGCGTCTCCTGTGAAGAAGCAGAAGCTAGTCTCGGCATCAGAAAACGTCATTCAGGAGGTGGGAAACCAGTCACCAACATCTCTCTCCCCTGGAGAACTACCCACGCATCCAGTAACGTCCCCCACCCCCTCCTACCCCCAGCCTGTTCTGTGCTCTCTACCCCCAGCCTGTTCTGTGCTCTCTACCACCAGCCTCTGTGCTCTCTACACACAGCCTGTTCTGTGCTCTCTACCCCCAGCCTGTTCTACGCTCTACCCCCAGCCTGTTCTGTGCTCTCTACACCTGGTCTATTCTGTGCTCTCTGCCTCCAGCCTGTTCTGTGCTCTCTACACCCGGGTCGTACTGTGCTCTCTCCCCCCCGGCCTGTTCTGTGCTCTCTACCTCCAGCCTGTTCTGTGCTCTCTACCCCCAGCCTCTGTGCTCTCTACACCTGGTCTATTCTGTGCTCTCTACCTCCAGCCTGTTCTGTGCTCTCTGCACCCGGGTCGTACTGTGCTCTCTCCCCCCCGGCCTGTTCTGTGCTCTCTACCCCAGCCTGTTCTGTGCTCTCTACCCCCAGCCTGTTCTGTGCTCTCTACCCCCAGCCTGTTCTGTGCTCTCTACCCCCAGCCTGTTCTGTGCTCTCTACCTCCAGCCTGTTCTGTGCTCTCTACCCCCAGCCTGTTCTGTGCTCTCTACCCCCAGCCTGTTCTGTGCTCTCTACCCCCAGCCTGTTCTGTGCTCTCTACCTCCAGCCTGTTCTGTGCTCTCTACCCCAGCCTGTTCTGTGCTGTCTACACTCAGCCTGTTCTGTGCTCTCTACCCCCAGCCTGTTCTGTGCTCTCTACCCCCAGCCTGTTCTGTGCTCTCTACCCCCAGCCTGTTCTGTGCTCTCTACCCCCAGCCTGTTCTGTGCTCTCTACCCCCAGCCTGTTCTGTGCTCTCTACCCCCAGCCTGTTCTGTGCTCTCTACCCCCAGCCTGTTCTGTGCTGTCTACACTCAGCCTGTTCTGTGCTGTCTACACTCAGCCCGTTTTGTGCTCTCGTTGCAGATTGTGGATCTGAGGAGTCGCTACATTGAGCTGATGACACTGTCCAGCCAGTACCTGAAGTTCATCACTGTCACCCTGCATCGGCTGGAGAATGAGGAGGTGAGGCTACGGAATCTGGGGGCAGAGGCAGTGTGTGTAATGGTCAAGGGCAGTGTGTGTAGTGGTCACTGGCAGTCTGTGTAGTGGTCATTGGCAGTCTGTGTAGTGGTCACTGGCAGTCTGTGTAGTCACTGGCAGTGTGTGTAGTGGTCACTGGCAGTCTGTGTAGTGGTCACTGGCAGTCTGTGTAGTGGTCACTGGCAGTCTGTGTAGTGGTCACTGGCAGTGTGTGTAGTCACTGGCAGTGTGTGTAGGGGTCACTGGCAGTGTGTGTAGCGGTCACTGGCAGTGTGTGTAGTCACTGGCAGTGTGTGTAGGGGTCAGGGGCAGTGTGTGTAGGGGTCAGGGGCAGTGTGTGTAGGGGTCAGGGGCAGTCCGTGTAGTGGTCAGGGGCAGTCCGTGTAGTGGTCACTGGCAGTCTGTGTAGTGGTCACTGGCAGTCTGTGTAGTGGTCACTGGCAGTGTGTGTAGTCACTGGCAGTGTGTGTAGGGGTCACTGGCAGTGTGTGTAGCGGTCAGGGGCAGTGTGTGTAGGGGTCAGGGGCAGTGTGTGTAGGGGTCAGGGGCAGTGTGTGTAGGGGTCAGGGGCAGTGTGTGTAGGGGGCAGGGGCAGTGTGTGTAGGGGTCAGGGGCAGTGTGTGTAGCGGTCAGGGGCAGTGTGTGTAGGGGTCAGGGGCAGTGTGTGTAGGGGTCAGGGGCAGTGTGTGTAGGGGTCAGGGGCAGTGTGTGTAGGGGTCAGGGGCAGTGTGTGTAGCGGTCAGGGGCAGTGTGTGTAGCGGTCAGGGGCAGTGTGTGTAGGGGTCAGGGGCAGTGTGTGTAGGGATCAGGGGCAGTGTGTGTAGGGATCAGGGGCAGTGTGTGTAGGGGTCAGGGGCAGTGTGTGTAGGGGTCAGGAGCAGTCCGTGTAGGGGTCAGGGGCAGTGTGTGTAGGGGTCAGGGGCAGTGTGTGTAGGGGTCAGGGGCAGTGTGTGTAGGGGTCAGGGGCAGTGTGTAGGGCAGTGTGTGTAGAGGTGAGCAGGGTGTGGGGGTGTGACCGCATGGACAAAGAGAGGACGGTGTGGTCACAGGTCACAGCGAGGGGTTTGTGATCACGTGTGCGGCATGTGGATGGGATGCTTGCAGAGGTTGGTCAGGGTGAGCGGTCAGTGTTTGTGTGGGTCAGTGTGTATGTGTGTGTGTGTGTGTGTGTATATCAGTGTGTGTGTGTGTATCAGTGTGTGTGTGTGTGGGTCAGTGTGTGTGTGTGTGGGTCAGTGTGTGTGTGGGTCAGTGTGTGTGTGTGTGGGTCAGTGTGTGTGTGTGTGGGTCAGTGTGTGTGTGGGTCAGTGTGTGTGTGTGTGGGTCAGTGTGTGTGTGTGTGGGTCAGTGTGTGTGTGTGTGGGTCAGTGTGTGTGTGTGTGGGTCAGTGTGTGTGCGTGTGGGTCAGTGTGTGTGCGTGTGGGTCAGTGTGCGTGTGGGTCAGTGTGCGTGTGGGTCAGTGTGCGTGTGGGTCAGTGTGTGTGTGTGGGTCAGTGTGTGTGTGTGTATCAGTGTGTGTGGGTCAGTGTGTGTGTGGGTCAGTGTGTGTGTGTGTGTGGGTCAGAGTGTGTGTGTGGGTCAGTGTGTGTGTGGGTCAGTGTGTGTGTGTGTGGGTCTGTGTGTGTGGGTCTGTGTGTGTGGGTCAGTGTGCGTGTGGGTCAGTGTGTGTGAGAGTGATTCGGCAGAGGTGTAACTGAACAGGAGAATGAGTGAGCATTTGTGCGTGTGTGAGTGTTGGTTGACTAGAAGCAGTAGTATGATGTGCGAGTGTGAGCAGGGTTGTTTGTGTGAGTGGTGGTTGACTGTTGCGTTGGTATGAGTGTGAGTATTGGTGTGAGTGTGGGTGTTGGTGTGAGTGTGAGCAGTGATTAGTGTGAGCGTTGGTGTGAGTGTGAGCGGTGGTGAGTGAGCGTTGGTGAGTATGAGCATTGGTGTGAGTGATGGTTAATGAGCGGTGGTGAGCGTTGGTGTGAGTGAGCGTTGGTGTGAGTATGAGCATTGGTGTGAGTGATGGTTAATGAGCGGTGGTGAGTGTGAGCGTCGGTGTGAGTGTGAGCGTTGGTGTGAGTATGAGCATTGGTGTGAGTGATGGTGAATGAGCGGTGGTGAGTGTGAGCGGTGGTGAGTGAGCGTCGGTGTGAGTATGAGCGTTGGTGTGAGTGATGGTGAATGAGTGGTGGTGAATGTGAGCATTGGTGTGAGTGTGAGCGGTGGTGAGTGTGAGCGTTGGTGTGAGTATGAGCATTGGTGTGAGTGATGGTGAATGAGCGGTGGTGAGTGTGAGCGGTGGTGAGTGAGCGTCGGTGTGAGTATGAGCGTTGGTGTGAGTGATGGTGAATGAGTGGTGGTGAATGTGAGCATTGGTGTGAGTGTGAGCGGTGGTGAGTGTGAGCGTTGGTGTGAGTATGAGCATTGGTGTGAGTGATGGTGAATGAGCGGTGGTGAGTGTGAGCGGTGGTGAGTGTGAGCGTTGGTGTGAGTATGAGCGTTGGTGTGAGTGATGGTGAATGAGTGGTGGTGCGTGTGAGCGTTGGTGCGAGTGTGAGCTGCCTTTCCTAGCTGCCTGAGCTGAGCTGTTACAGGCTGACACTTCTCCCTGCTTTCTCGTGCAGCGCTTGCCACAGCGAATGTGTGTGTTGGTTGGCGGCCGTGAAGGTAATTGCGCTTTGTCACCCTGCTGTTGCTGTCTGTGCATGCTCACTGCTGTCCCTGCCGCACTATCAGTCACTGTGTCTGCGCCCACCCTAGCCATAGAGCGGCCCTGTGTCTCCCATCCACTCCCTCACCTCGGGCACAAGCTGGTAGTCTTCAGGGTCCAGGGTGCTGTGGGCGAGAACCCTGTCCATGGGATTGGTGATCTGTGAGCTGGTAGGGGGAGATGGGTCAGGGTGACCAGCAGTCCCAGCGGGGGATGGGTTGGTTGGGGGGGTCTGTTGGGAGGGTGGATCGGTCCGGGGGGATGGGTCGGGGGGGGGGGGGGGGGGGGGGGGGTAGTGGCTGAGGGGGATGGGATGGGGGGAGATGGGTTGGGAGGAGGGGTCGGGGGGATGGGATGGGGGGATGGGTCGAGAGGATGGGGGGTTGGGTCGGGTGGGATGGGTGGGTCGAGGGGGACGAGTGTGAGGATGGGATGGGGGCATGGGTTTGGAGGAGGGGTCGGGGGATGGATCGGGGGCATTGAGGGGGGTGTGTCGGGTGGTTCGAGGGGGGTGGGTGTGTTGGGTGAGTCGAGGGATGGGTCGGGGGGATCGAGGGGGCGGTTTGGGGGATTGGGGGGATGGGTCGGGTGGTTTGAGGGGACGGGTCGGGGGATGGGTCCGGGGAGTGGCCGGGGGGGGATGGGTCGGGTGGTTTGAGGGGACGGGTCGGGGGATGGGTCCGGGGAGTGGCCGGGGGGGATGGGTCGGGTGGTTTGAGGGGACGGGTCGGGGGATGGGTCCGGGGAGTGGCCAGGGGGTGGATGGGTCGAGGGGGACGGCGGAACAATCCTCCCAACGTGATTTGGTCCTTTGGCGAATCCTCCTCCACAATCTGGCAGCCGGTTGGCTGTGGTATGAGGCCGCCAACCCTGGGTCAGGTTGGAGTGACGTGCTATGGGATGGGGCCTCAGGATCACAGGGATGGGACGGGGTCAAGTGTCACCTTCAAGGTTTGGCTGCTCCAGGGTTGTGTGAGTGTTGATTGCCGGGATATTCCATGCCCTCGCCCATCGCTGTGCTGTGGTGATATTGCCCTGTGGTATTCCTGCCCTCCACTCCCAACATCTCTGCAGCTTTCTGTCATCCTGATGTCTTGTGTTGTTCCTTCCAGTGAGATCCTGTCCGCCCCTCACACGCTGTGCCCCACTGCACCCTGTGCACCCACCCCCCTTCCCACTGGTATTCCAAAGCACCCTGCCATTTCCCAGCATTCTCACCCCCAGCTGGCATCTGACATTCCTGCCAGTGGAATCCAGAGCTCCGTCCTCTTCCAGTGGGATCCAGAGTTCCCTCCCCTCTCCCAGTGGGTGTCGCGGTGTTGACCTCACAGTGATCAGGCAGTTCCTGCTCCCGGTGGGAGGATGGGCTGAAGAAGACCCAGCCCCGGCTCGTCGTGTGATGGTGAATGGGGTCTTCAGAACTACAGTAATCTCTTCCACAGTGTGGGAATTCTCCGTCACTACCCCTGCCCCTCACTACCCCTGCCCCCTCACTAACCCTGCCCACTCACTACTCCTGCCCCTCACTGCCCCTGCCCCCTCACTACCCCTGCCCCTCACTACCCCTGCCCCCTCACTAACCCTGCCCCCTCACTACCCCTGCCCCTCACTACCCCTGCCCCCTCACTAACCCTGCCCACTCACTACTCCTGCCCCCTCACTGCCCCTGCCCCCTCACTACCCCTGCCCCCTCACTAACCCTGCCCCCTCACTAACCCTGCCCCCTCACTAACCCTGCCCCCTCACTGGCCCTGCCCCCTCACTACCCCTGCCCCCTCACTGGCCCTGCCCCCTCACTATCCCTGCCCCCTCACTTGGCCCTGCCCACTCACTTGGCCCTGCCCCCTCACTGGCCCTGCCCCCTCACTACCCCTGCCCCCTCACTGGCCCTGCCCCCTCACTACCCCTGCCCCCTCACTGGCCCTGCCCCCTCACTAACCCTGCCCCCTCACTGGCCCTGCCCCCTCACTACCCCTGCCCCCTCACTAACCCTGCCCCTCACTACCCCTGCCCCCTCACTGGCCCTGCCCCCTCACTAACCCTGCCCCCTCACTGCCCCTGCCCCCTCACTAACCCTGCCCCCTCACTAACCCTGCCCCTCACTAACCCTGCCCCCTCACTTGCCCTGCCCCCTCACTAACCCTGCCCCCTCACTACCCCTGCCCCCTCACTAACCCTGCCCCCTCACTACCCCTGCCCCCTCACTACCCCTGCCCCCTCACTGCCCCTGCCCCCTCACTAACCCTGCCCCTCACTATCCCTGCCCCCTCACTACCCCTGCCCCCTCACTAACCCTGCCCCCTCACTACCCCTGCCCCCTCACTACCCCTGCCCCCTCACTGCCCCTGCCCCCTCACTAACCCTGCCCCCTCACTACCCCTGCCCCCTCACTGGCCCTGCCCCTCACTAACCCTGCCCCCTCACTGGCCCTGCCCCTCACTAACCCTGCCCCCTCACTGGCCCTGCCCCTCACTACCCCTGCCCACTCACTTGGCCCTGCCCCTCACTACCCCTGCCCACTCACTTGGCCCTGCCCCCTCACTACCCCTGCCCCCTCACTACCCCTGCCCCCTCACTACCCCTGCCCCCTCACTACCCCTGCCCCCTCACTAACCCTGCCCCCTCACTACCCCTGCCCCCTCACTTGGCCCTGCCCACTCACTTGGCCCTGCCCCCTCACTACCCCTGCCCCCTCACTACCCCTGCCCCCTCACTGGCCCTGCCCACTCACTTGGCCCTGCCCCCTCACTACCCCTGCCCCCTCACTACCCCTGCCCCCTCACTACCCCTGCCCCCTCACTACCCCTGCCCCCTCACTACCCCTGCCCCCTCACTACCCCTGCCCCCTCACTACCCCTGCCCCCTCACTTGGCCCTGCCCACTCACTTGGCCCTGCCCCCTCACTACCCCTGCCCCCTCACTACCCCTGCCCCCTCACTACCCCTGCCCCCTCACTTGGCCCTGCCCCCTCACTTGGCCCTGCCCACTCACATGGCCCTGCCCCCTCACTACCCCTGCCCCCTCACTAACCCTGCCCCCTCACTACCCCTGCCCCCTCACTAACCCTGCCCCCTCACTACCCCTGCCCCCTCACTGGCCCTGCCCCTCACTATCCCTGCCCCCTCACTACCCCTGCCCCCTCACTAACCCTGCCCCCTCACTACCCCTGCCCCCTCACTACCCCTGCCCCCTCACTACCCCTGCCCCCTCACTAACCCTGCCCCCTCACTACCCCTGCCCCCTCACTGGCCCTGCCCCTCACTAACCCTGCCCCCTCACTAACCCTGCCCCCTCACTACCCCTGCCCCCTCACTGGCCCTGCCCCTCACTAACCCTGCCCCCTCACTGGCCCTGCCCCTCACTACCCCTGCCCCCTCACTGGCCCTGCCCCTCACTAACCCTGCCCCCTCACTGGCCCTGCCCCTCACTAACCCTGCCCCCTCACTGGCCCTGCCCCTCACTACCCCTGCCCCCTCACTGGCCCTGCCCCTCACTAACCCTGCCCCCTCACTGGCCCTGCCCCTCACTAACCCTGCCCCCTCACTGGCCCTGCCCCTCACTACCCCTGCCCCCTCACTACCCCTGCCCCTCACTACCCCTGCCCCTCACTGACCCTGCCCTCGTGTGTTGGTGAACTGGGTCTGCACAACTACACTCATCTCTTCCACTGCCCGAGTCTGCCCCCTCACTACCCCTGCCCCCTCACTTGGCCCTGCCCCCTCACTACCCCTGCCCACTCACTTGGCCCTGCCCCCTCACTACCCCTGCCCCCTCACTACCCCTGCCCCCCCACTACCCCTGCCCCCTCACTACCCCTGCCCCCTCACTACCCCTGCCCCCTCACTACCCCTTCCCCCTCACTACCCCTGCCCCCTCACTACCCCTGCCCCCTCACTACCCCTGCCCCCTCACTACCCCTGCCCCTCACTACCCCTGCCCCCTCACTACCCCTGCCCCCTCACTGCCCCAGCCCCCTCACTACCGCTGCCCCTCACTATTCTTCCCCCTCACTACCCCTGCCCCTCACTACCCCTGCCCCCTCACTATTCTGCCCCTCACTACCCCTGCCCCCTCACTACCCCTGCCCCCTCACTACCCCTGCCCCTCACTACCCCTGCCCCCTCACTTGGCCCTGCCCCTCACTACCCCTGCCCCTCACTACCCCTGCCCCTCACTACCCCTGCCCCCTCACTATTCTGCGCCTCACTACCCCTGCCCCCTCACTGCCCCTGCCCCCTCACTACCCCTGCCCCCTCACTACCCCTGCCCCTCACTACCCCTGCCCCCTCACTATTCTGCGCCTCACTGCCCCTGCCCCTCACTACCCCTGCCCCCTCACTTGGCCCTGCCCCTCACTACCCCTGCCCCTCACTACCCCTGCCCCCTCACTATTCTGCCCCTCACTACCCCTGCCCCTCACTACCCCTGCCCCTTCACTACCCCTGCCCCCTCACTATTCTGCGCCTCACTACCCCTGCCCCCTCACTACCCCTGCCCCCTCACTATTCTGCCCCTCACTACCCCTGCCCCTCACTACCCCTGCCCCTCACTTACCTTGCCCTTGTGTGTTGGTGAACGGGGTCTGCACAACTACACTCATCTCTTCCACTGCCCGAGTCCGCTCCCTCACTGACCCTTGCCCTCGTGTGTTGGTCTTTAGGAAGCCGCTGAGAAGATGAAGGAGGAGGAACGTCGGCGGCTGGAAGAGGTGGAGGCGCAGTTGGAGAGGCAGAAGGAGCTGGCTGCGGCCCACGCCAAGGCCAAGGTAGAGGCAGAGAAAGCAGCCAAGGAGCTGCAACAGAGGATCGAGCAGGAAGTGACCAGGAGGGAGGCCGTGGCAGTGGATGCTGAGCAACAGAAGCAGAACGTGCAGCAAGAATTCCAGCAGCTGCAAAGCTCCTCCGAGATGGAGATCAGGAAAAAGACTGTCATGGTGGAGGAGGTGCTGCTGAGCCGTACCAAGGTGGAGGAGGAGATCCGCATTATCCACATCCAGCTGGTGACAGCGCAGAAGCAGAAGACGGCAGCAGAATCAGAGCTGCTGCAGCTAAAGAATCGCGCAGATGAGGCAGACCGGCAGAGGAAGATGGCCCAGGATGAGGCAGAGAGACTGCTCCGGCAGGTCAATGATGAGACGTCCAAGAAGAAGCAGGCAGAGGAGCAGCTGAAGGTGAAGATCCTGGCGGAGAGGGACGCAGCTCGGGAGAAGCAGAAGGCCTTGGAGGACCTGCAGCACTTCAAGAACGTGGCGGAGGAGGTGGAGCGGAGGATGAAGCAGGCAGAGATTGAGAAAGAGAAGCAACTGCTGGTTACCCAGGAGGTGGCCCGGAAAAGTGCAGCGACTGAGCTGCAGAGCAAGCGCATGTCCTTCGAGGAGAAGACACTACAGCTGGAGATATCCCTGCAGCAGGAGCACCAGACAGTGGCCCAGCTGCAGCAGGAGGCAGCCGAGCTGAAGAGGCTGCAGGGGGGCGCAGAGATGGAGCTGGAGAAATGGAGGCAGAAGGCCGACGAGGCTCTGCGCCTGCGGTTACAAGCAGAGGAGGTGGCTCTCCAGAAATCACTGGCGCAAGAGGAGGCAGAGAAGCAGAAGGAGGAGGCGGACCGGGAGGCGAGGCGCAGGACAAAGACGGAGGAGTCGGCGCTGCGGCAGAAGGACATGGCAGAGCAGGAGCTGGAGAAACAGAGACGGCTGGCGGACCAGACTGCCGGGCAGAAGCTGGCTGCTGAGCAGGAGCTCATCCGGCTGCGGGCAGAGACTGACAACGGGGAGCAGCAGAGGCTGCTCCTGGAGGAGGAACTGTACCGACTGAAGAACGAGGTGAACCAGGTCCTCCACCAGAGGAAGCTGCTGGAGGAGGAGCTGGCCCGGGTGAAGGCCGAGATGGAGATCTTGCTGCTGCTGAAGGTGAAGACGGAGGAGGAGACCCGGTCCACCTCAGAGAAGACCAAGCAGATCCTGGAGAAGGAGGCGGAGAGGATGAGGCAGCTGGCCGACGAGGCGGGCAGGCTGCGTGCTGTGGCGGAAGAGGCTAAGCGGCAGAGGCAGCTTGCCGAGGAAGAAGTGGTGCATCAGCGCAGCGAGGCAGAGAGGATCCTGAAAGAGAAGCTGGCAGCTATTAACGAAGGAACCCGTCTGAAGACGGAGGCTGAGATGGTTCTGAAGGAGAAAGAAGCGGAGAACGAGCGTTTGCGGCGCCTGGCCGAAGACGAGGCCTTCCAACGGAAGCTTCTGGAAGAACAAGCCATGCAGCACAAGCAGGACATTGAGCAAAGGATTCTGCAGCTGAGGAAGAGCTCGGATGTGGAGCTGGTGCGGCAGAAGGTGGTGGTGGAGGAGACCCTGAAGCAGAGGCGCATTGTGGAGGAGGAGATCAGGGTCCTGAAGCTCAACTTCGAGAAGGCCTCAGAGGGCAAGTCAGACCTGGAGATCGAGCTGGCCAAGTTGAAGAGGGTGGCTGAGGAGACTCAGCGCAGCAAGCAGGAGGCGGAGGAGGAAGCAGAGAGGCAGCGAGGGATGGCGGGCGAGGAGGCGAAAAGGAGGCAGGAGGCAGAGCGCAGAGTAAAGGAGATCCTGGCGGCAGAGGAGGAAGCAGGGCGTCAGCGGCAGGCAGCCCTGGAGGAGGTGAAGCGGCTGAAGAGGAGGGCGGAGGAGGCGTGGAAGCAGAAAGAGATGGCAGAGCAAGAGGCAGACAAGCAGGTCAGCCTTGCCCAGGAGGCGGCCCAGCAGCGGCTAGTGGCCGAGGAGAAGGCGCACCAGGCAGCCGTGCAGGAGAAGGAGGAGGAGTTGCTGCAGAGCCGGCTGCAGGAGCAGAGTGCGCTGGGCAGCCTGCGGGAGCAGGCCGAGCAGGCCCGGCGACTGGCCGAGGAGGCCCAGAAGGCCCGGGTGCAGGCAGAGCGTGAGGCCGCCCTGTGCCGACAGCAAGCCGAGGAGGCGGAGCGGCTGCAGCAACAGGCTGAGCAGGAGGCTGGCCTCAAGGCCCAGGCTCAGCAGGCCGCCGAGCAGCAGAGGAAGGAGGCTGAGCTGGAAGCTGAACGGAGAGGACAGGCCGAGCAGGCAGCTCTGAAGCAGAAGCAAGCCGCTGACGCTGACATGGAGAAGCACAAGAAGTTTGCGGAGCAGACCCTGCGGCAGAAGGCCAGCGTGGAGCAGGAGCTGACCAAGGTCAAGCTGCGTTTGGAGCAGACGGACCACCAGAAGGAGGTGCTGGACGAAGAGCTGCAGCGGCTGAAGGCTGAGGTGAGCGAGTCCATGAAGCAGAAGAACCAGGCGGAGGGGGAGCTCCTGAAGGTGCGGGTACAGATGGAGGAGCTGATCAAACTGAAGGGCAGGATTGAGGAGGAGAACAAGATGCTGGTGCTGAAGGACAAGGACAACACCCAGAAGCACCTGGCGGAGGAGGCAGAGAAGATGCGGCAGCTGGCAGAGGAGGCGGCCCGCCTCAGCGTGGAAGCCCAGGAGGCTGCCCGGCAGAGGAGACTGGCCGAGGAAGACCTGGCCCAGCAGCGGGCTCTGGCCGACAAGATGCTGAAGGAGAAGATGCAGGCCATCCAGGAGGCGAGCAGGCTCAAGGCCGAGGCTGAGATGCTGCAGAAGCAGAGAGACAAGGCGCAGCAGCAGGCCAAGAAACTGTCCAAGGACAAGCAGGAGATGCAGCAACGTCGCCATGAGGAGGCAGAGGAGTTCCAGAAGGCTTTGGAGGAGGAGCGGAGACGGCAGCAGGAGATCAGCGACGAAGCCGATCAGCTGAAGGCTCTGGTATCGGAACTGACAGATGCCCAGGGCAAGGCAGAGAGGGAGGCTCAGAAGTTCAAGGATGAGGCAAAACAGATCGACTTGAGGCTTCATGAAACTGAGCAGAGCACCAGGGAAAAGAACAGCATTGTGGAGAGACTGGAGCACAAGTGGAAGCAGAGCAAGCAGGAGGCGAGCGAGTTGCAGAAGGCTATCGCTGAGCTGGAGAGTGAGAAGGAGAAGCTGAGGAAAGAGGCAGAGTTGCTGCATCAGAAAACCAAGGAGGTAGGTCCTGACCTGATCTGATCCTTGCTGACCTGACCTGCACAATCAGTACCTGCCTTCTCCCCATATCCCTTGATTCCCTGAGCCCTAAGAGCTAAATCTAACCCTCTCTTGAATGCATCCTGTGAATTGGCCTCCACTGCCGTCTGAGGCAGAGAATTCCACAAATTCACAACTCTCTGTGTTAAAAGGTTTTTCCTCATCTCAGTTCTAAACGGCCTACCCCTCATTCTTAAACTGTGACCCCTGGTTCTGGACATCCGCAACATCGGGAACATTTTTCCTGTATTCTGTCCAATCCCTTAATAATTTTATATATTTCTATAAGATATCCTCTCATCCTAAATTCCAATGAATACAAGCCCAGTCGACCCATTCTTTCATCATACGTCAACATATATACACACATTCTCCACCATCTTGAGATTCTACCAGCACACGCACGCACGCACACACACACACATATATATGATTTGGACATAAGTGTTGATTATTAGGCTTGAAGATGACACCAAAATTTGAGTCATCTGACATTGAGGAAGGCTGTCATAAAGGATAAAGTGGGATACAGATCGCCAACAGATATAGGCAAAGATATGTCAGATGAAGTTTGATCCGGGCATGTGGGAGGTGTGCACTTTGAGAGTTCATTGAAGAATATAGTTAATGGCACAACGCTTAACAGCTTTGATGTTTTACCAGGGCCGGTAGTGGAAGCAGATATAATAGTGGGTGCGTAAGAAGGTGGGCAAATGGATGTGCATGGAATGGAGGGATGCAGATCACGTGCAAGCAGACAAGATTAGATTAGTTTGGTATCATGCTGGGCAAGGTCATTTTGGGCCAATGGCCCTGTTTCTGTGCTGCGCTGTTCTCTACTAATTAGCTTAGAAATATTCATTGAAAATCTCACCCATGGCTGGCCATGCCGATCGCTCAGGGAACCCATTCTCTTCGAAGCCCCCTTTACTCATAATATACCTGTAGGGTCTCTTGGAATTGTCCTTTATCTCTTGTTCTTGCTCTTCCTTGCTATTGTAATGTGTACCAAGGCACTGTGAAAAACTGTTTTACATGCTACCCAAGTAAAAACATTCATACACGACCACGCCCTTAACTGTAATCCTGCAAGTCTTATACTTGCCAAGGGATTTGCTTGATCCCAACAGCCTAAACATTATTTGTTTTCCTGACAAGAGCCTCTTCACCTCTTTTTCAGGTTCCCTAAATATGCCAGAACTTACTCTTCATCTGAACTGGATAGTGCTGTCCCTGGTTTGTGATCTCACTTAAAGTCTCCGACTTGCCAGGTGTCCAGTTACCATCAGTCGACCTCTGCAAGTTCCCGTTCAATGCCTCCAAAATCGGCCTTGCCCCTATTTAGGGCCTTAACTTGTGGACCTATTATGGTCACTGGTCCCAAAATGTTCCCCCACTGATTCACCTGCCTTACCTCTCTACCCAAGCGGAGGACCCATGTTGGGCCCTCTCTAGTAGGGATCTCTATATATTCATTAAGGAAGCCTTTTGGATACACTTAACAAATTCCATTCCATCCAAGCCTTTTACACTATGGGAGACACAGTCAATATAAGGGAAGCTGAAATCTCCCACCGGTACCACCCTGTTATTTTTACAGCTATCTGCCATCTCTCTGCACATCTGCTCTTCTAATCCCCACTGACTATTGGGAAGTCTATCATCCTGTCCCATCAAAGTGATCACCCGCTCCTTGATTCTAACTTGTACCCATGTAGCCTGACTGGACAATTCCCCACGAACATCCTCACTGAGCATTGTAGTAATATCCTCCCTCATCAAAAAGCCCCCAGCCCCTGCTCTCTTACCTACATTTCCTTCTCTCCCCCTGCATCTATACCCTGGAACACTGAGCTGCCAGTCTTGCCCTTCTCTCAGTCATGTTTCTGTTACAGCAATAATATCCCAGTTCCCCAAGTCAATCTACGCCCTGAGATGATCCACCACCTCTCCACCCAAATACCGATCTAGTTTAAACCCTCCCAATTACGATACGATACGATAGAACTTTATTTATCCCAGGAGGGAAATGGTTCTGCCAACAGTCATAACACACAAAATACATGAACCATGAAATTAAAGTGACATGTGGAAAGTCCAGAGTAGACAAATAATGCTGGGGAAACTCACTCCATATATGAGTGAGGCAGCATATATGGAGAGAAGGATTAGGTGACGTTTTGGGTCGAGACCCTTCTGCAGACTGATGTCGTGGGGGGTGGGAGGGGGTGCGGGAAAATAAAAGGAAGAGGCGGAGACAGTAGACTTGTGGGAGAGCTGGGAGCTGGGAAAGGGGAGACGAAGGAGGGAGAAAACCAGGGCTATCTAAAATTTGAAAAGTCAATGTTCATACCGCTGGGGTGTAAACTTCGTGAGCGAAATATGAGGTGCTGTTACTCCAATTTGCGGTGGGCCTCACTCTGGCAATGGAGGAGGCCCAGGACAGAAAAGTCAGATTGGGAATGGGAGGGGGAGTTGAAGTGCTGAGCAACCAGGAGATCAGGTTGGTTAGTATGAACTGAGCGGAGGTGTTGCCCCTCCCGACATCAGTCTGAAGAAGGGTCTCGACCCGAAACGTCGCCTATTCCTTCTCTCCATAGATGCTGCCTCACCCGCTGAGTTTCTCCAGCATTTTTTGTCTACTTTTGATTTTTCCAGCATCTGCAGTTCCTTCTTAAGCACGTGGAAAGTCCAGGATTGGGGATGTGTGAAGCTTGGGGAGGGGTGTGGGGGGAGGGCAAAGGGTGTCAGTTTACCCCATGACAGAAGGGGGAGGAGTTGTACAATTTGCTAGCCCTAGGGAAAAAGGATCTCCTGTGGCATTCTGTGCTGGCGTTAGTACAAGCAAATTTTCCTCCCAGGATCTTGGTCCCACTTTAACTCAGGTACAACCTCCGTCCCTCTTGTACAGGTCACGTTGGCCCCAGAAGAGATCCCAATCATCCAAGAATCTGAATCCTTGCCCCTGCACCCACTCCTCAACCACACATTCACCTGTCCTATCTTTCTTCACTGGCACGTGGCACAGGGAATAATCCAGGTTATCAACCTCGAGGTCATGCACCAGGGAGGCAACACCGTCCCGGAGTCCCATTTGCTTGCACAGAATCTCTTGTCTGTTGCCCTAACTAACAAGACTCCTTTCACTATTGCTCTGCCTGACTACCTTTCCCCACCCACCTCTTCAAACAATTCACTAGTGTGTAAAACATGACCTTCAAATTACAAAGCCGAATTATCCCATTATTTTCCAAATGCCAGTAATCTTACCCAAAGAACACTCATGGGTAGCTCCTCTACCATTGACGTCAAGCTCACCGGCCTATCATTTATTGGATTATCTCTACTTCCCTTCTTAAACAAAGGAACAACATTCATAACTCCAGGACCTCGCCTATGGCTAAAGAGGATACAAACATTTTCATCAAGGTCCCTGAAATCTGTCTTGCCTCTCAATAACCTGGGATAGATCCTATCAGGCCCTGGGAGTCTAACCACTTGAATGCTTGTCAAGGCCCCAACACCTCCACATTGATCTCACTGTCCTCTATGTCCTTCTTGGTGAATACACATGCAAACAATCATTTATACCTCATCTACATCTAACTCTTGGCATTAATTCCCTCCTTAATTACCCTCTTGCTTTTAATGTACGTAATAAAACAAGACAAGACATTCAAGCCAAAGATTCATAAATATTTATAGGTTGAAGCATTGGGAACAGAAGCTTTGGTAAAAGATTGATCTTGATGAATGATAAAGCAGGCACAAGGGCCACTGCTCACCTGCTTCTGGTGCTGGACGATGGTTGCATGCTTTGTTTTCACTGATGAGTTCCTTGTTCTTATTCGTGCAGATGGAGGCAGGGAAAAATAAAGAAATTGTCCACACCACGCAGGTCCTTCAACAATCCTTTCTCAGTGAAAAGGAGCTGCTCATCAGAAAAGAGAAGATGATTGAGGCGGAGAAGCAGAAGTTGGAGCATCTATATGAGGATGAGCTGGAGAAATCCAAGTCTCTGAAGGATGAACAGATGAAGGAAATGAAGAGACTCAAGGACGACAAGGCCCGACTTCAGGATAGTATGGATGAAGCACTCAGGATGCAGAGAGAGGCTGAGGACCAAGTCCAGGAGAAGCAGAGAGAGCTTCTGGAAATGGAGAAGAGGAGACAGGAGAAAGAGAAGCAGCTGGCTGATGAGAACCAAGCACTCAGGGAATTGCTGGAGCAACTGAAAGCTCAGAAGCTTGAAGTTATATCCAAAGAGACCGCCAAAGTGCAGGCAGCGACTGCCCCCACTCTGGGAGCTCTTGCCAACGGTCGGGATGTGGTGGACTCTGCCCAGGAAAGTGCCGAGGCTGCGTTCTCCTTCAGTGGCCTGCGCCAGTCGGTGCCAGCCGCTCGCCTACATCAGGTGGGCATTCTCAGCAAGAAGCAGTTGGACAAACTGAAGAAAGGATCCGTCTCTGTCAAGGATCTGTCGCAGAAGGAAGATGTTCAGAACTATCTGCAGGGCAAGAGTTGTGTTGCTGGCCTGATCATTCAGCCCTCAAAGGAGAAAGTCAGCATTTACCAGGCAATGAAAAGGGGACAATTAAAGCCCACCACAGCTACGGTGTTGCTGGAGGCTCAGGCAGCATCCGGCTTCATCATTGACCCGGCAAAGAACAGGAAATTGCCCGTCAACGAGGCCATCAGGGAAGGTGTGGTCGGACCAGAGCTGCAGGAGAAACTGCTATCTGCTGAGAGGGCAGTGACAGGTTACAGGGACCCCTACACTGGCGACCAGATCTCCTTGTTTCAAGCAATGCAAAAGGACTTGATATCCCCAAGTTACGCCATCCGTTTGCTGCAGGCACAGATTGCCACTGGTGGTGTCATTGATCCAGTGAACAGCCATCGCATGCCCCTGGCCCAGGCATACAAACAGGGTATATTCACTGAGGACATGAATAAAATAGTTGCAGGAGATAGTGACAATGCCAAGGCATTCTTTGACCCCAACACACAGGAGAACTTAACGTATCTCCAGCTCCTGGACAGGTGTCAGAAGGATCAGGAATCTGGCCTTTTTCTCTTGCCATTGACCGAGGGAGCAGAGACAAAAAAGGGAGGATATACCATGGAACAGACACACGACATCTTCAAAACAGCCACTGTATCTGTGCCAGTCGGGAAATTCTCTGGGAAAACCGTGACAATCTGGGATTTGATCAACTCAGAGTACATCACCGAAGAACAACGCCGGGACCTTATTCGTCAGTACAGGTCAGGAAAGATCACCATCGAACACATCATTAAATTCATCATTACCACCATTGATGAAACTGAGACCAAGAAGCAGCTGCTCTTCCCTGGACTACGGGACAAGGTTCCTGCCAGCGAGTTGTTGGAATCGAAGATCATTGACAAGAAGACGTTTGATGGACTGCAGAAAGGAAAGGCAACACCTGAAGATGTGAGCAAGTTGGAATCGGTGCGGAAATTTCTTCAGGGGTCGGAGAGCATTGCTGGAGTGTTTGTGGAACCCACCCAAGAGACAATGAGCTTCTATGAAGCAATGAAGAAGAACCTGCTGAGACCAAGAACAGCGGAGATCTTACTGGAAGCTCAGGCAGCAACAGGGTTCCTTGTGGACCCTGTGCAGAATCGCACCCTCACCGTCGATGAGGCAGTGAAGGATGGACTCGTTGGGCCAGAACTCCATGAGAAGCTACTGGCTGCGGAGAAAGCAGTAACAGGATATACGGACCCTTACACCGGGCGTAAGGTCTCCTTGTTTGAAGCAATGACAAAGGAACTGGTACCCAAAGACCATGGAGTTCAGCTCCTGCAGGCTCAGGTGGCATCTGGTGGCATCATTGACCCCAACACCAGCCATCGGCTGCCCATGGACATGGCCTACAAACGGGGAATGTTTGATGAGGAAATGAACCAGTTGGTGACCACTCCCAGTGAGAACACTAAAGGGTTCATTGAACCAAATACAGACGAACATGTCACCTACCAACAGCTGAAGCAGAGATGCAGAAGTGACCCTGAGACCAACCTTTCTCTGTTACCCCTGACGGAAGAAGCTGTGAAGAGAGTGGACCTTCACCCAGAGGAGGTCACCAAGGACGTTTTCCAAAAGGCTGTGGTGAGTGTCCCATCAGGAAAATTCGCTGGGAAAACCGTGACAATCTGGGAGTTGATCAACTCAGAGTACATTACCGAAGATCAACGCCGTGACCTAATGTGGCAGTATAGGTCAGGAAAGGTCACCATCGAACACATCATTAAATTCATCATTACCACCATTGATGAAACTGAGACCAAGAAGCAGCTGCTCTTCCCTGGGCTACGGGACAAGGTTCCTGCCAGCGAGTTGTTGGAATCGAAGATCATCAACAAGAAGACGTTTGATGGACTGCAGAAAGGAAAGGCAACACCTGAAGATGTGAGCAAGTTGGAGTCGGTGAGGAAATACCTTCAGGGGTCGGAGAGCATCGCTGGAGTGTTTGTGGAACCCACCCAGGAGACAATGAGCTTCTATGAAGCAATGAAGAAGAACCTGCTGAGACCAAGAACAGCGGAGATCTTACTGGAAGCTCAGGCAGCAACAGGGTTCCTCGTGGATCCTGTGCAGAATCGCACCCTCACCGTCGATGAGGCAGTGAAGGATGGACTCGTTGGGCCAGAACTCCATGAGAAGCTACTGGCTGCAGAGAGAGCGGTAACGGGATATACGGACCCTTACACCGGGCGTAAGGTCTCCTTGTTTGAAGCAATGACAAAGGAACTGGTACCCAAAGACCATGGCGTGCAGCTCCTGCAGGCTCAGGTGGCATCTGGTGGCATCATTGACCCCAGCACCAGCCATCGACTGCCCATGGACGTGGCCTACAAGCGGGGAATGTTTGATGAGGAAATGAACCAGCTGGTGACCACTCCCAGTGAGAACACGGTAGGCTTCTATGATCCAAACATGGATGAGAGCGTCAGCTACCAACGGCTGAAGGAGAGGTGCAGAAAGGATGCAGGGTCAGGTCGGCTCTTGTTACCCTTGAGTGAGAAAGCAATATCATCAAAACCTGTTTATGATGAAGAGCAGACCAGAGATACATTTGGGAAGACAACACTGTCTGTTCCAGCTGGCATCTACTCTGGGAAATCTGTCAGCATCTTGGAGCTTATTAATTCGGAATACTTTACCGAGGAGCAGAGGAAGGATCTGATTCGACAGTATCGGTCAGGGAAGGTGACAGTGGAAAAGATCATCAGAATTGTCATCACGGTGATTGAAGAGAAAGAAACAAAGAAAAAACCACAGCTGCTCTTCCCCGGACTACGGGACAAGGTTCCTGCCAGCGAGTTGTTGGAATCGAAGATCATTGACAAGAAGACGTTTGATGGACTGCAGAAAGGAAAGGCAACACCTGAAGATGTGAGCAAGTTGGAATCTGTGAGGAAATTCCTTCAGGGGTCGGAGAGCATCGCTGGAGTGTTTGTGGAGCCCACCCAGGAGACAATGAGCTTCTATGAAGCAATGAAGAAGAACCTGCTGAGACCAAGAACAGCGGAGATCTTACTGGAAGCTCAGGCAGCAACAGGGTACCTCGTGGATCCTGTGCAGAATCGCACCCTCACCGTCGATGAGGCAGTGAAGGATGGACTAGTTGGGCCAGAACTCCATGAGAAGCTACTGGCTGCGGAGAAAGCAGTCACGGGATATACGGACCCTTACACCGGGCGTAAGGTCTCCTTGTTTGAAGCAATGACAAAGGAACTGGTACCCAAAAACCATGGAGTTCAGCTCCTGCAGGCTCAGGTGGCATCTGGTGGCATCATTGACCCCAACACCAGCCATCGGCTGCCCATGGACGTGGCCTACAAGCGGGGAATGTTTGATGAGGAGATGAACCAGTTGGTGACCACTCCCAGTGAGAACACGGTAGGCTTCTATGATCCAAACATGGATGAGAGCGTCAGCTACCAACGGCTGAAGGAGAGGTGCAGAAAGGATGCAGGGTCAGGTCAGCTCTTGTTGCCTTTGAGTGAGAAAGCAATATCATCGAAACTTGTTTATGATGAAGAGCAGACCAGAGATACTTTTGGGAAGACAACAGTGTCTGTTCCAGCTGGCATCTTCTCTGGAAAATCTGTCAGCATCTTGGAGCTTATTAATTCGGAATACTTTACCGAGGAGCAGAGGAAGGATCTGATTCGACAGTATCGGTCAGGGAAGGTGACAGTGGAAAAGATCATCAGAATTGTCATCACGGTGATTGAAGAGAAAGAAACAAAGAAAAAACCACAGCTGCTCTTCCCCGGACTACGGGACAAGGTTCCTGCCAGCGAGTTGTTGGAATCGAAGATCATTGACAAGAAGACGTTTGATGGACTGCAGAAAGGAAAGGCAACACCTGAAGATGTGAGCAAGTTGGAGTTGGTGAGGAAATTCCTTCAGGGGTCGGAGAGCATAGCTGGAGTGTTTGTGGAACCCACCCAGGAGACAATGAGCTTCTATGAAGCAATGAAGAAGAACCTGCTGAGACCAAGAACAGCGGAGATCTTACTGGAAGCTCAGGCAGCAACAGGGTTCCTCGTGGACCCTGTGCAGAATCGCACCCTCACCGTCGATGAGGCAGTGAAGGATGGACTCGTTGGGCCAGAACTCCATGAGAAGCTACTGGCTGCGGAGAAAGCAGTCACGGGATATACGGACCCTTACACTGGGCGTAAGGTCTCCTTGTTTGAAGCAATGACAAAGGAACTGGTACCCAAAGACCATGGAGTTCAGCTCCTGCAGGCTCAGGTGGCATCTGGTGGCATCATTGACCCCAACACCAGCCATCGGCTGCCCATGGACGTGGCCTACAAGCGGGGAATGTTTGATGAGGAGATGAACCAGTTTGTGACCACTCCCAGTGAGAACACTAAAGGTTTCATTGAACCAAATACAGACGAACATGTCACCTACCAACAGCTGAAGCAGAGATGCAGAAGTGACCCTGAGACCAACCTTTCTCTGTTACCCCTGACGGAGGAAGCTGTGAAGAGAGTGGACCTTCACCCAGAGGAGGTCACGAAGGACGTTTTCCAAAAGGCTGTGGTGAGTGTCCCATCAGGAAAATTCTCTGGGAAAACCGTGACAATCTGGGAGTTGATCAACTCAGAGTACATCACCGAAGATCAACGCCGTGACCTAATGTGGCAGTATAGGTCAGGAAAGATCACCATCGAACACATCATTAAATTCATCATCACCACCATTGTTGAAACTGAGACCAAGAAGCAGCTGCTCTTCCCTGGGCTACGGGACAAGGTTCCTGCCAGCGAGTTGTTGGAATCGAAGATCATCAACAAGAAGACGTTTGATGGACTGCAGAAAGGAAAGGCAACACCTGAAGATGTGAGCAAGTTGGAGTCGGTGAGGAAATACCTTCAGGGGTCGGAGAGCATCGCTGGAGTGTTTGTGGAACCCACCCAGGAGACAATGAGCTTCTATGAAGCAATGAAGAAGAACCTGCTGAGTCCAAGAACAGCGGAGATCTTACTGGAAGCTCAGGCAGCAACAGGGTTCCTCGTGGACCCTGTGCAGAATCGCACCCTCACCGTCGATGAGGCAGTGAAGGATGGACTCGTTGGGCCAGAACTCCATGAGAAGCTACTGGCTGCAGAGAAAGCAGTAACGGGATATACGGACCCTTACACCGGGCGTAAGGTCTCCTTGTTTGAAGCAATGACAAAGGAACTGGTACCCAAAGACCATGGAGTGCAACTCCTGCAGGCTCAGGTGGCATCTGGTGGCATCATTGACCCCAACACCAGCCATCGGCTGCCCATGGACGTGGCTTACAAGCGGGGAATGTTTGATGAGGAAATGAACCAGTTGGTGACCACTCCCAGTGAGAACACGGTAGGCTTCTATGATCCAAACATGGATGAGAGCGTCAGCTACCAACGGCTGAAGGAGAGGTGCAGAAAGGATGCAGGGTCAGGTCGGCTCTTGTTGCCCTTGAGTGAGAAAGCAATATCATCAAAACCTGTTTATGATGAAGAGCAGACCAGAGATACTTTTGGGAAGACAACAGTGTCTGTTCCAGCTGGCAACTTCTCTGGGAAAACTGTCAGCATCTTGGAGCTTATTAATTCGGAATACTTTACCGAGGAGCAGAGGAAGGATCTGATTCGACAGTATCGGTCAGGGAAGGTGACAGTGGAAAAGATCATCAGAATTGTCATCACGGTGATTGAAGAGAAAGAAACAAAGAAAAAACCACAGCTGCTCTTCCCCGGACTACGGGACAAGGTTCCTGCCAGCGAGTTGTTGGAATCGAAGATCATTGACAAGAAGACGTTTGATGGACTGCAGAAAGGAAAGGCAACACCTGAAGATGTGAGCAAGTTGGAATCGGTGAGGAAATTCCTTCAGGGGTCGGAGAGCATCGCTGGAGTGTTTGTGGAGCCCACCCAGGAGACAATGAGCTTCTATGAAGCAATGAAGAAGAACCTGCTGAGACCAAGAACAGCGGAGATCTTACTAGAAGCTCAGGCAGCAACAGGGTTCCTCGTGGACCCTGTGCAGAATCGCACCCTCACCGTCGATGAGGCAGTGAAGGATGGACTCGTTGGGCCAGAACTCCATGAGAAGCTACTGGCTGCGGAGAAAGCAGTCACGGGATATACGGACCCTTACACCGGGCGTAAGGTCTCCTTGTTTGAAGCAATGACAAAGGAACTGGTACCCAAAGACCATGGTGTGCAGCTCCTGCAGGCTCAGGTGGCATCTGGTGGCATCATTGACCCCAACACCAGCCATCGGCTGCCCATGGACGTGGCCTACAAACGGGGAATGTTTGATGAGGAGATGAACCAGTTTGTGACCACTCCCAGTGAGAACACTAAAGGTTTCATTGAACCAAATACAGACGAACATGTCACCTACCAACAGCTGAAGCAGAGATGCAGAAGTGACCCTGAGACCAACCTTTCTCTGTTACCCCTGACGGAAGAAGCTGTGAAGAGAGTGGACCTTCATCCAGAGGAGGTCACCAAGGACGTTTTGCAAAAGGCTGTGGTGAGTGTCCCATCAGGAAAATTCTCTGGGAAAACCGTGACAATCTGGGAGTTGATCAACTCGGAGTACATCACCGAAGATCAACGCCGTGACCTAATGTGGCAGTACAGGTCAGGAAAGGTCACCATCGAACACATCATTAAATTCATCATTACCACCATTGATGAAACGGAGACCAAGAAGCAGCTGCTCTTCCCCGGACTACGGGACAAGGTTCCTGCCAGCGAGTTGTTGGAATCGAAGATCATCAACAAGAAGACGTTTGATGGACTGCAGAAAGGAAAGGCAACACCTGAAGATGTGAGCAAGTTGGAGTCGGTGAGGAAATACCTTCAGGGGTCGGAGAGCATCGCTGGAGTGTTTGTGGAACCCACCCAAGAGACAATGAGCTTCTATGAAGCAATGAAGAAGAACCTGCTGAGACCAAGAACAGCGGAGATCTTACTGGAAGCTCAGGCTGCAACAGGGTTTCTCGTGGACCCTGTGCAGAATCGCACCCTCACCGTCGATGAGGCAGTGAAGGATGGACTCGTTGGGCCAGAACTCCATGAGAAGCTACTGGCTGCAGAGAGAGCGGTAACGGGATATACGGACCCTTACTCCGGGCGTAAGGTCTCCTTGTTTGAAGCAATGACAAAGGAACTGGTACCCAAAGACCATGGAGTGCAACTCCTGCAGGCTCAGGTGGCATCTGGTGGCATCATTGACCCCAACACCAGCCATCGGCTGCCCATGGACGTGGCCTACAAGCGGGGAATGTTTGATGAGGAAATGAACCAGTTGGTGACCACTCCCAGTGAAAACACGGTAGGCTTCTATGATCCAAACATGGATGAGAGCGTCAGCTACCAACGGCTGAAGGAGAGGTGCAGAACGGATGCAGGGTCAGGTCGGCTCTTGTTGCCCTTGAGTGAGAAAGCAATATCATCAAAACCTGTTTATGATGAAGAGCAGACCAGAGATACATTTGGGAAGACAACATTGTCTGTTCCAGCTGGCATCTACTCTGGGAAATCTGTCAGCATCTTGGAGCTTATTAATTCGGAATACTTTACGGAGGAGCAGAGAAAGGATCTGATTCGACAGTATCGGTCAGGGAAGGTGACAGTGGAAAAGATCATCAGAATTGTCATCACGGTGATTGAAGAGAAAGAAACAAAGAAAAAACCACAGCTGCTCTTCCCCGGACTACGGGACAAGGTTCCTGCCAGCGAGTTGTTGGAATCGAAGATCATCAACCAGAAGACGTTTGATGGACTGCAGAAAGGAAAGGCAACACCTGAAGATGTGAGCAAGTTGGAGTCGGTGAGGAAATACCTTCAGGGGTCGGAGAGCATCGCTGGAGTGTTTGTGGAACCCACCCAGGAGACAATGAGCTTCTATGAAGCAATGAAGAAGAACCTGCTGAGACCAAGAACAGCGGAGATCTTACTGGAAGCTCAGGCAGCAACAGGGTTCCTCGTGGACCCTGTGCTGAATCGCACTCTCACCGTCGATGAGGCAGTGAAGCATGGACTCGTTGGGCCAGAACTCCATGAGAAGCTACTGGCTGCGGAGAAAGCAGTCACGGGATATACGGACCCTTACACCGGGCGTAAGGTCTCGTTGTTTGAAGCAATGACAAAGGAACTGGTACCCAAAGACCATGGAGTTCAGCTCCTGCAGGCTCAGGTGGCATCTGGTGGCATCATTGACCCCAACACCAGCCATCGGCTGCCTATGGACGTGGCCTACAAGCGGGGAATGTTTGATGAGCAGATGAACCAGTTGGTGACCACGCCCAGTGAGAACACTAAAGGTTTCATTGAACCAAATACAGACGAACATGTCACCTACCAACAGCTGATGCAGAGATGCAGATGTGACCCTGAGACCAACCTTTCCCTGTTACCCCTGACGGAAGAAGCTGTGAAGAGAGTGGACCTTCACCCAGAAGAGGTCACCAAGGACGTTTTCCAAAAGGCTGTGGTGAGTGTCCCATCTGGAAAATTCTCTGGGAAAACCGTGACAATCTGGGAGTTGATCAACTCAGAGTACATCACCGAAGATCAACGCCGTGACCTAATGTGGCAGTACAGGTCAGGAAAGGTCACCATCGAACACATTATTAAATTCATCATTAACACCATTGATGAAACTGAGACCAAGAAGCAGCTGCTCTTCCCCGGACTACGGGACAAGGTTCCTGTCAGCGAGTTGTTGGAATCGAAGATCATCAACAAGAAGACGTTTGATGGACTGCAGAAAGGAAAGGCAACACCTGAAGATGTGAGCAAGTTGGAGTCGGTGAGGAAATACCTTCAGGGGTCGGAGAGCATCGCTGGAGTCTTTGTGGAGCCCACCCAGGAGACAATGAGCTTCTATGAAGCAATGAAGAAGAACCTGCTGAGTCCAAGAACAGCGGAGATGTTACTGGAAGCTCAGGCAGCAACAGGGTTCCTCGTGGACCCTGTGCAGAATCGCACCCTCACCGTCGATGAGGCAGTGAAGGATGGACTCGTTGGGCCAGAACTCCATGAGAAGCTACTGGCTGCAGAGAAAGCAGTCACCGGATATACGGACCCTTACACCGGGCGTAAGGTCTCCTTGTTTGAAGCAATGAGAAAGGAACTTGTAACCAAAGATCATGGAGTTCAGCTCCTGCAGGCTCAGGTGGCATCTGGTGGCATCATTGACCCCAACACCAGCCATCGGCTGCCCATGGACGTGGCCTACAAGCGGGGAATGTTTGATGAGGAGATGAACCAGTTGGTGACCACTCCCAGTGAGAACACTAAAGGTTTCATTGAACCAAATACAGACGAACATGTCACCTACCAACAGCTGAAGCAGAGATGCAGAAGTGACCCTGAGACCAACTTTTTCCTGTTACCCCTAACAGAGGAAGCAGTGAAAAGAGTGGACCTTCACCCAGAGGAGGTCACCAAGGATGTTTTCCAAAAGGCTGTAGTGAGTGTCCCATCTGGAAAATTTTCTGGGAAAACGGTCACAATCTGGGAGTTGATCAACTCAGAATATTTCACCGAAGATCAACGCCGCGACCTTATCCGACAGTACAGGTCAGGCAAAGTAACCGTAGAGAAAATCATTACAATTGTGGTAACAATCATTGAGGAACGTGAGGTGAAGAGAAAACCACAAATTACTTTCGCTGGTCTAAGGGACAGGGTTCCTGCCAGCGAGTTGTTAGAATCACATATCATCAACAAGAAGACGTTTGATGGACTGCAGAAAGGAAAGGCAACAACTGAAGATGTGAGCAAGTTGGAGTCGGTGAGGAAATACCTTCAGGGGTCGGAGAGCATCGCTGGAGTATTTGTGGAACCCACCCAGGAGACAATGAGCTTCTATGAAGCAATGAAGAAGAACATGCTGAGACCAAGAACAGCGGAGATCTTACTGGAAGCGCAGGCAGCAACAGGGTTCCTCGTGGACCCTGTGCAGAATCGCACCCTCACCGTCGATGAGGCAGTGAAGGATGGACTCGTTGGGCCAGAACTCCATGAGAAGCTACTGGCTGCGGAGAAAGCGGTAACAGGATATACGGACCCTTACACCGGGCGTAAGGTCTCCTTGTTTGAAGCAATGACAAAGGAACTTGTAACCAAAGACCATGGAGTGCAGCTCCTGCAGGCACAGGTGGCATCTGGTGGCATCATTGACCCCAACACCAGCCATCGGCTGCCCATGGACGTGGCTTACAAACGGGGAATGTTTGATGTGGAGATGAACCAAAGCTTCTGTGATGCTCGTGATGATGCCAAGAGATTTATTGATCCCAACACTACGGAAGAAGTCACCTATCAGCAACTGAAGAATAGGTGCATTTCTGATCCAGGAAGTGGTCTGTACCTCTTGTCCATGACGGAGGGAGAAAAGCCCAGAGTTGTTGAAAACCCAGTCTACAGCGCGGCTCAAATGCAGAAGGAATTTGAGAACACAAAAGTGGAAATTCCTTCAGGGGCTCTGGGTGGGAAGTCGATGTCAGTGTGGGAGATCTTACAATCTGAATACATCTCTGAGCAGGAGAGGACCAGGCTAACAAGAGAGTTTCAAATGGGAAAGCTCACCCGAGAGCGTTTAGTGTTGATAATCATCGAGATCATAGAGCGTGTAGAAATTTACCATGGATACGAGATGATCAGCTTCCACAGCTTCCGGGGCAACGTTTCTGCAGATCATCTCTACGCCTCAGGAATTATTGATCAGGAGACGCTCAGGAAACTGAGGGAGAGGCAGATGACAGTGCAGCAGGTGTGTGAAATGGAGAAGGTGAAGATGTTCCTGTTTGGCACAGGTGCTGTCAGTGGCGTATACAAGGCTGCTGTCAAGGAGGTGTCAAGTCTGTATCAAGCCATGAAGAAAGACTGGGTGAAACCAGAGGTGGCACTTTCTCTGCTTGAGGCCCAGGCCGCGACTGGCTTTATTCTGGATCCAGTGAAGAATATGCGCCTGACGGTGGACGAAGCTGTTAAGGATGGCGTGGTGGGTCCTGAGTTCCACGACAAGCTGCTGTCGGCAGAGAGAGCTGTCACTGGCTACCGGGACCCGTACACGGGCAAGAACATCTCCCTCTTCCAGGCTATGAGGAAAGGGCTGATTGGGAAAGACTACGCAATTCGCTTGCTTGATGCTCAGCTGGCCACAGGAGGAATCATCGACCCGCAGTACAGCCATCACCTGCCTCTGGAAGTTGCATTTCAACGGGGTTACCTGGACCGTGAGACCTACAACCTCATCACAGACCCAGCCTCAGGGACACAAGGATTCCTTGACCCCAGCACCGACGAGCTGTTAACTTACACTCAGCTGCTGGCAAAGTGCAAAACTGACGAAAAGTCAGGCCACCGTCTTTTGAACCTGACCGACAGGAAACGGTTAATATTCAAGGGTCTACGCAAACAGATCACCATGGACCAACTCCTAGAATCAAAGATCATTGAAAGTTCCGTAGCTGAGAGGCTGGAGCAAGGTGAAACCACTGTGGAAGAAGTTAGTGACAGTATCAGGAAATATCTGGAAGGCACCAGTTGTATTTCAGGAGTGTTTGTCGAGGCCTCGAAGGAGAGACTGTCCATTTACCGGGCTATGAAGAAGGGCATGATCAGACCTGGGACTGCCTTCGAACTGTTGGAGGCCCAAGCGGCAACAGGCTATATGATTGACCCGATCAAAAACCTGAAGCTAACTGTTGCTGAGGCTGTCAAGGCAGGAGTGGTGGGCCCAGAGTTTAAAGACAAGCTCTTGTCAGCGGAGCGTGCCGTCACTGGTTACAAAGACCCATATTCAGGGAAGCTGCTGTCTCTCTTCCAAGCTATGCAGAAAGGCTTAATTGTGAAAGACCATGGGATCCGCCTGCTGGAGTCACAGATCGCCACGGGAGGTATCATTGACCCTGAGCACAGTCATCGTCTCCCGGTAGAGATGGCCTATGAGCGCGGGCTGTTTGATGTGGAGATGAACAAGATACTGTTAGATCCAGGTGATGATACCAAAGGGTTCTTTGATCCAAACACAGAGGAAAACCTCACCTACTTGCAGCTGATGGAGCGGTGTATGGTGGATTCGGACACTGGACTCTGCTTATTGCCACTGAAGGAGAAGAAGCGAGAGAGGAAGACTTCTTCCAAGTCCTCAGTCCGCAAGCGAAGGGTAGTGATTGTAGATCCTGAGACAGGCAAAGAAATGTCCGTGTATGAGGCTTATCGTAAAGGACTGATTGACCATCAGACATACACCGAGCTGTCTGAGCAGGAGTGTGAATGGGAGGAAGTGACAATCTCTTCATCAGATGGTGTTGTAAAGTCAATGATCACGGACAGAAGATCTGGGAAACAATATGACATTGACGATGCTTTGGCCAATGGTTTGATTGACCAAGGGTCTCTGGACCTGTACCGCTCAGGGGCTTTGTCCATCACTGAATTTGCTGACATGTTATCAGGAAACATGAGTGGATTCCGCTCGAGATCTTCCTCAGTTGGATCTTCATCTTCATACACAAGCCAACAGTCCAGCCCAATGAGAAGCCACGTGGTTGCCTGGAGTGACCCAGTGGAGGAGACTGGTCCAGTTGCTGGCATCCTGGACACTGATACCCTGGAGAAAGTTTCCATCACAGAAGCAATGCGCCGAAACCTGGTGGACAACATCACTGGCCAACGCCTGCTCGAAGCTCAGGCATGCACTGGAGGAATCATCGACCCCAACACTGGAGAGAAGTATTCGGTCGCAGATGCTGTGGGCCAAAACCTGGTCGACAAGATTATGGTGGACAGGATCAATCTGGCTCAGAAGGCTTTCCATGGGTTTGAGGACCCCAGAACCAAGTCGAAGATGTCTGCTGCCCAGGCCTTGAAGAAAGGCTGGCTGTACTATGAAGCTGGCCAGAGGTTCCTGGAGGTGCAGTACCTGACCGGAGGACTGATTGAACCAGACGTGTCTGGACGGGTTTCCTTGGACGAAGCTTTGGGGAAGGGCACCATTGATGCCCGCACGGCACAAAAGCTAAGGGATGTTGGGGCCTATGCAAAATATATCACTTGCCCCAAGACCAAACTGAAGATTTCCTACAAGGATGCAATGGATCGATCCATGGTTGAGGAAGGATCTAGTCTGCGTCTGTTGGAAGCCTCTTCGCAATCCTCCAAAGGATACTACAGCCCCTACAGCGTGGGCGGGTCTGGTTCTTCGGCAGGATCACGATCAGGTTCCAAAACAGGATCCAGAACAGGCTCCAGACGAGGGAGCATTGATGCTACTGGATCTGGTTACTCCATGTCCTTCTCCTCCTCCTCCTACACGTCCTCCAACTATGGGCGGAGGCTGCCAGCCAGCATCCCTGGGGGCAAGGCACTGAGTCAGACTTCCCCACAGTCCCTCTTCAGTCAAGGAGATAGCCCAGCATAGGTTGCCAGAGGTGGCAATCATGCAATGCCAGCCTCCCCACCTCAGACCCACCACCCTGCTCTGCAACTAGAAACACCTCCAGCGGTCGCAGTTTAACGGCGAGCAACAGAATCACTACGGGAAGTTGTGCAAATAAATTCATTTTAATTTTGCATCACCTCAGTTCCTCTGAATTTTAAATAATATTGGAATTTACAATGGATCAGATGGAATGTTGTGCACATGTTTGGACTAAAGGATCTATTTATGGGAATTATTTGAGTGTGTGCCGTTCCACTGGATGGTCCTGTCGCTTTTTGCAGAGCAAGGTGGACTAATCCTGAACCACTGCTGCCAGCTCCCACAGAAGCCTGGGAAGATTGTAATCTCGCAACTGTAAACCTTCTCGATGAATGCACTGACCACAACGTGCCCAGCTTTTTCTGCCTGTCATCAGACAAATGCTGCAATTATTAATTGAACTGTAATAAAGACAATGCTGTTAATCCAAATATTAATAAGGTGCGTCTCTCAAAAGTCTGCTCAGACTGGGACCCCCATATTGTGGGAAGAGTCGATAAAGTTTCCTCGCCACCTTTGCACTGATTCAGCTCGAGGAACCATCCGAGGTAATTGTGACTCCCTGTGCAAACCAAAACCACTCCATAAAGACCAATCAGCCGCCTGTCCCAAGGCAATTCCTGCATCGATCTGTCTCAGCAGAGACCCTCCCCCTTCAAACAGGGCTAGAGCACAGCAGGTGAGCACCCCTCCCTCAAGCTCTCTACCCCCTCCCTGACAATCTGACCTTTGCACCCCCACCCTGACCCTTGCACCTCCTCCCTGACACTCTGACCCCTACACCCCCTCTCTGACACTCTTACCCTTGCATCCCCTCCATGACACTCTGACCTCTATACCCTCACCCTGATACTCTGACCCCTACACCCCCTCTCTGACCCCTACACCCCCTCCCTGACACACTGATCCTTGCACCCCCACTCTGACCCTTGCTTCCCCTCCATGACACTCTGACCCTTGCACCCCCTCTCTGACCCTTACATTCCCTCCATGACACTCTGACCCCCTACACCCCCTCCCTGACACACTGATCCTTGCACCCCCTCTCTGACCCTTGCTTCCCCTCCATGACACTCTGACCCCCTATACCGCCTCCCTGACACTCTGACCCTTGCACCCCCTCTCTGACACTCTGACCCTTACATTCCCTCCATGACACTCTGACCCCCTATACCCCCTCCCTGACACTCTGACCCTTGCACCCCCTCTCTGACCCTTGCATTCCCTCCATGACACTCTGACCCCCTATACCCCCTCCCTGACACTCTGACCCTTGCACCCCCTCTCTGACACTCTGACCCTTGCATCCTCTCCATGACACTCTGACCCCTATAACTCCTCCCTGACACTCTGACCCCTATACACTCACTCTGACCTTTACACCCCCTCCCTGACACTCTGTCCCCTATACCCTCTCCCTAACACTCTGACCCCTCTCCCTGACAATGGATAGATTTGAGGAGAAATGGAGGGGCCTCCATGTGTGGTCTCCTCCCAGCAGATGTGGGAACTTCATTCAGAAAGCACAGCAGGTAATGAGAGCTGTGGTTGAAAACCTAGAACAGTACAATAAAGAAACTGGCCCTTGATCCCACAATGTTAGTGCCAAGCATGATGCCAAGTTAAACTAGTTTAGTTTAGTTTTTTGTCATGTGTACCGAGGTTGCAAATCTCCTCTGCCTACTCGTGATCCATATCCCTCTATTCCCTGCATATCCACGTGCCTATCTAAAAGCCTTTAAACACCACTATCGTATCTGCTCCACCACCACCCCTGGCAGCGTGTTCCAGGCCCCCACCACCCTTTTAGATACATAGATAGATACATAGACAATAGTTACAGGAGTAGGCCATTCGGCCCTTCGAGCCAGCACGGCTATTCAATGTGATCATGGCTGACCATCCACAATCACTACCCCGTTCCTGCCTTCTCCCCATATCCCTTGATTCCGTTAGTCCCAAGAGCTCTATCTAACTCTCCTTGTGCCCATTACATCTCCTTTAAACATTGTTCCATCTTAAAGCTATGCCCTCTAGTCTTTGACATTTCCACTATGAGGAAAAGTTTCTGACTGTCTTCCCTACCTGTGCCTCACGCCTTGTTGAGTTCTACTGTGCTATTTGAAATGAACCCATCTGAAATGTGGAGGATTTTAGCCTGTCTTCCCGGTGAAGCCTGGTGCCATGATGGCTACTCCTTCCCTCTATATGTTGCCGAGTGTGATGTTTATCTGTCCTGAAGGCTGATCCCTTGTTACTTCCCATGAACATCATACTGCAAGGTAACAAGATTGCCGTCAGACAGTGAAACCTTCACTCAGACTCAGGAACATTCCGGATACTTGGCCAGGACAAGTAAGGAAACACAGGGACCGTCATTATTCCTCGCACGACTCTGATCCCTGAGGATTCAGTGTCCAATACACGCTGATCACAGCAACCTTCACCTCGGGATGAGCCCTGGATCTACCAGTTTATCCCTGGTCTGAGCATCTCCCAGTTACTGTTTTATGGGTGGATTACTTTGCTATGCATGCTCTACTAACCTGTCAGGGAATCTTAATATATATGTTTATATTAAAGCAGTGAGTTTAACAAAATAACTAATTGTACTCCAATTTGAATCACCAACCACTGTACAGAAGATAACCTGTTACAACCGCCTCAATGTAGAGGCACAAATAAAAGAGAAATTAATATATATACAAGTGGCCAATTATTTGACCAACTGACACCATTACACTGAATGGATCTATTGCTGTAAAACATAGGGGTACAATATTGGTGAGGACGGGTCTTTCACTGCATAACACTGGTACAGTGCTGGTGGGGTCAGGTCATGTTCTATAACATTGGGGTACAGTACTAGTGGGACTAGTTGCTGCATAATGGGTACAATACCAGTGGGGATGGGCCTGTTGCTGTATAACACTGGGATACAGTATTGGTGGGGGCGGGTATGTCACTACAACACGGGCACAGTACCAGTGGGGGCGGGTGTGTCACTACAACATGGGTACAGTACCAGTGGGGGTGGATATATCACTACAACACGGGCACAGTACCAGTGGGGGTGGGTATATCACTACAACACTGGGGTACAGTAACGGTGGAGACGGGTCTGTCACTACAACATGGGTACAGTACCAGTGGGGGCGGGTGTGTCACTACAACATGGGTACAGTACCAGTGGGGGTGGATATATCACTACAACACGGGCACAGTACCAGTGGGGGTGGGTATATCACTACAACACGGGCACAGTACCAGTGGGGGTGGGTATATCACTACAACACTGGGGTACAATAACGGTGGAGACGGGTCTGTCACTACAACATGGGTACAGTACCAGTGGGGGCGGGTGTGTCACTACAACATGGGTACAGTACCAGTGGGGGTGGGTATATCACTACAACATGGGTACAGTACCGGTGGGGAATGGGCCTGTTGCTGGACAGCACTAGGATGCAGTAACGGTGGGAACGGGTCTATCACTACAACACGGGTACAGTACCGGTGGGAACGGGTCTATCACTACAACACTAGGATGCAGTAACGGTGGGAATGGGTCTGTTGCTGTATAAGACTAGGGCAATGGTGGGAACGGGTCTATCATTACAACACTGGGGTACAGTACCGGTGTGGACGGGTCTATCACTACAACACTGGGGTACAGTAACGGTGGGAATAGGTCTGTTGCTGTATAACACTAAGGCAATGGTGGGAACGTGTCTATCACTACAACACTGGGGTACAGTACCGGTGTGGACGGGTCTATCACTACAACAATTCTAAGGGGAGTAGGAGGCAACTGTGGCTGAGAAGAGAAAGGGATAGAATAAAACTAAAAGAAAAGATGTATAACACAGCAAAGAGTAGCTAGAAGCCAGAGGATTGGGAAACTTTCATAGGACAACAGAAGGAAACAAAATGGGCAATACGGGCTGAAAAGCTGAAGTACGAGGGGAAGCTGGCCAGGAATATAAAGGACAGTAAAAGCTTCTTTAGATATGTTAAGGGTAAAAGAATAGCAAAGTCAAATGTGGGTCCCTTGAAGGCAGACACAGGTGAAATTATTATGGGGAACAAGGAAATGGCAGAAGAGTTGAACAGGTACTTCGGATCTGTCTTCACTAAAGAAGACACAAACAATCTCCCAGAAGTACTGGCGGACAGAGGATCTAAGGGAGTCGAGGAAGTGAAAGAAATTTTGCCTGACTTCGGTGGTGGGAAAGATGCTTGAGTCAATTATTAAAGAGGTAATAATGTGGCATTTGGATAGCAGTAAAATAATTATTCCAAGTCAGCATGGATTTATGAAAGGAAAATAATGCTTGACTAATCTTCTGGACAGAAAGGTCAGTGTGGGAATGGGAGGGGTAGTTAAAGTGTTGAGCAACCGATTGTGTAGGCCAAGACGGACTGAGCGGAGGTGTTTAGTGAAACGGCCACCGAGCCGGCGTTTGGTTTCGCCGATGTATAATAGTCCACACCTGGGACAATGGATACATGGATGAGGTTGGAGGAGGTGCAAGTGAACCTCTGCCTCACCTGAAAGGACAGTTGGGGCAGTTTGACAGATTTGTGATTAGTATGTAAGCGTGTCAGGGGTTATGGGGAGAAGACAAGAGAATGCGGTTGAGAGGGAGAGTTAGATCAGCCATGATCGAATGGCTGAGTAGACATGATGGGCTGAATGGCCTAATTCTGCTCCTTTAACATGAAATTCCCTTCCCACTCCCTTCCAAAATCCTCACATTGTCTCAGGGAATGTCACACCCGTTCCATCTCACAATTCTTCTCTTCCCGACTGGCTCACTCTCACTCCCTCCAGCTCCACCCCTCTCTCTCATATCTCTCCCTTCCTCTTTTCCTCTCAATCCTTCCAGCTCCACCATACCCCCGATATCTCTCTCTCCCTCTCACTCTGTCGTGGCATCCCCCCTAACTCCCTTCATTCACAGTTTTCCCCTCTCTCAGCCTTCTCTCAGATTTCCCCTCCTTCCTGTACTCTCTTGGCTCTTTGAGTCTCTGACTGTTTCCTCTGATCTATTCCCAGGCCTCTCCTTGCCCCTTGTGTCTGCCACCCTCTACCGCCCCCAGTGGTCTGATGATGCAGGACAACGAATGAAGGAAACTGCGGATCTGACAAGTTGGGAGATGGAGGAATAGATATGTAGACAGATTACTGAAAGATGACAAAGTAACAGGGTTGTCTTTGTGGGTGACTTTTAAACTTCCCCAATATTGACTGGGGCTTGCTCATTACCAGAGACTTAGATGGGCAGAATAATTGAGGTGTATTCAAGAGGGTTTTGTGAAACAGTATGTGGATGGTCCAACCAAAGGAGGGAACATGTAGAAGGGCCAAAAGGGTCCATGAAATGGCTCCGGAGAGTCGGATTAAAGAATGTCTCAAAGCTTTTTATCCGTACATTAAAAAGAAGAGGGTAGGCAGTGAGAAGGTAGGAGCCCTCAGGGATACAGGGGGGAGACAGAGGATATACGAGGTTCACCAAAGGGAAGGACATGGAGGACAGTCATTGTGGGGCGAAGGGCCAGTGGGACAGGCAGCATCTCTGGAGAGGAATGGCTGACATTTTGGGTCAAGACCCTTCTCCAGAGATGCTGCCTGCCCGCTGAGTTACAACAGCAGTTTTAAGTCTATCTTCGACTTAAATCAGCATCTGCTGTTCCTCCCTACACAAAATTAATCTTTGGCTTAGTTTGGAGATACAGCATGGAATCTGGCCCTCTGGGTCCATGCCAACCATCGATCACACATTCACACTAGTTCTATATTAACCCACTCTCACATCCACTCTCTATACACCATGGGCAATTTACAGAGGAAAATTAACCTGCAAACCCGCATGTCTGGAATGTGGGAGGAATCTCTAGCATGCAGAGGAAACCCACACGGTCAAAGGGAGAACATGCAAACTCCACATAGACAGCACCAAGGTCTGGATTGAACCCGGATCTCTGGCACTGTGAAGCAGTGGCTCCACTACTTCCCACTAATCCCATGTCCTGCTGTATTCTTGGCTTTCGATAGCTCCACCAATTTCCCTTCCATATCAACTGATCGGTTTTAACCAATCTCTGTTTACCCTCTGTTATACTACAATCCTCACTCCATATCCACTTTGAAAATCTATAACCCCCTCCCTCACCCTGGTTCTGAGGAAAGATTGTTGAATTGAAATGTTAACTGGTTTCTCTTGCTACAGATGGTGCTCAGCTGCCGAGTCCTTCCAGCATTTCTGTTTCTGTCCCTCAGTCAACATATTCATGACTGATTAACTCTCCCAAGCTTTCTGCCCTTGTACCACATCCTCTCAACTGGCACTGCTATCTGTCAAAGTCCAACAGGTCATAGTAGGAATGGAATGGCATATTAACGTGATATAATAACCATATAACCATATAACAATTACAGCACGGAAACAGGCCATCTCGACCTGTAAGGTCAGCACCCCCCTGTGAAATGTTGACGTTTCAGCAGATTCCTGGTCAAAGCACCTTAGAAAAGGTACTGTATGGTGACATTGGAAGGATTCTATTGCAAATCAAATGATACATCATATTTAAGAATAAAGGGGAGGCCATTTTATACTGATGAGAAAAAACCTTTTCACCCAGAGAGTTGGGAATTTGATGAATTCTCTGCAAGAATTTCATTGTCCTATCTGGGACACATGACAATAAACTCTCTTGACTTGACCATAGAAGGCAGTAGAGACCAACTCACTGGATGTATTTAAAAGAGAGTGTAGGAGCCATTAAGCTTAAGTCAGTTTATTTTTAGTGTTTTATCTGTCCGTACTTTTATAGATGGGATTTGATACGTAGAAGAGGTGTGTCTATTTCTATCGGAGACTAGCATAGACTCACAGATTGGGAATCTGTGAAGAACGGTCTGAAGAAGGGTGTCGACCCGAAACATCACCTATTCCTTTATTCCATAGATGCTGCCTCACCCGCTGAGTTTCTCCAGCATTTTTGTCTACTCACAGATTGGGAGTTCAGTTCAGCCTTGGAGGATGGTGAGAAACAGTTTTTTTACAATGACCAGGACACACATACGTTCACGAGACGACATACCTTTATAAGAAACTCTCATATGATTTGTATGACATGAATGGAACAGTGATTAAGAACGGAAAGCTATAAGTTATTTCTTTGTTCTGTACTACATCAATAAAAGACCAATTAATCAAGAAACAGCATTTGGAAAATTCGTTTTTGCTATCCTGAATGTGTAAACTATATATCCCTCACATCCCCTGAGAATTAATGGCTATTGAAGTTGGACTTTGAGAACATCGTAAAGACTGCCATTATAGAGAGTTAGATAGAGCTCTAGGGTCTAGCGGCATCAAGGGATATGCGGAGAAGGCAGGCACGGGTTACTGATTGTGGATGATCAGCCATGATCACAATGAATGGCGGTGCTGGCTCGAAGGGCCAAATGGCTTCCTCATGCACCTATTTTCTATGTTTCTATGTTTTCTATCAGACAACACTAAATCCAGAATTGTCTTCTCTCTGGTTGGCTCCAGTACAAGCTGCTCTAGGAATCCATCACGGAGGCACTCTATAAACTCCCTTTCTTGGGGTCCAGAACCAACCTGATTTTCCCAGTCTACCTGCATATTGAAATCTCCCATAACCACAATGGCATTACCTTTGCTACATGCCAATTTTAACTCCTGCTGCAACTTGCACCCTATATCCAAGCCACTGTTTTGGGGGCCTGCAGATAACTCCCATTAGTGTCTTAAGGTACATGACAAATCAAAGCCTGCACTTATGGCTAAGGAGCCCACAATGATCCATTGTTAGCAGTGAAGACGTGCTAACGAAGGGATAAAATTATTCCCTAGTACAGTGAAACTAGCAGGACAACTAGGGTGAGGGGATGGAGAGAGAGGGAGCGCAAGGGTTACTTGAAATTAGAGATATTCACACTGAAGATAGTAACTTAGTGGGACTGGCAGCATCTCTGGAAAGAAGGAATGGGTGACGTTTGAGGTCGAGACCCTCCAGACTAGGCAGGATAAAGGGAAACGAGAGATAGAGACTGATATAGAGAGATATAAAACAAATGAATGAAAGTTATGCAAAAAAGTAATGATGAAAAAGGAAACAGGCCATTGTTAGCTGTTTGCTAGGTGAGAACGAGAACCTGGTGCAACTTGGGTGGGGGTGGGATGGAGAGAGAAAGGGAGTGCAGCGGTTACTTGAAGTTAGAGAATTCACAATCATACCACTGGGTTGTAAGCTGCCCAAGCAAAATATGCTGAGGGTTCGCATAGTAAGTGGCCTAACCACCAGGTGGCGCCACAACCCGTTAATTCTTACTTTTGCTTCCCGTCTGCCAACCAGTTCTCTATCCATGTCAATACCTTACCCTCAAAGGAAAGGGTACAGAGAAGATTTCCGAGGATGTTGTATACAAAATCATGAGAGGAATTGATCGGGTAGATGCACAGAGTCTCTTGCCCAGAGTTGGGGAATCAAGGACCAGAGGACATAGGTTCATGGTGAAGGGAAAACAATTTAGTATTCTGAGGGGTAACCTTTTCACACAAAGGGTGGTGGATGTATGGAACAGCTGCCAGAGGAGGCAGTTGAGGCTGGGACTATCCCATTGTTTAAGAAACAGTTAGACAGGTACATGGATAGGACAGGTTTGGAGGGATATGGACCAAGATTCAAGATTCAAGAGAGTTTATTGTCATGTGTCCCAGATAGGACTTGCTTTGCCTCAGCACAACAGAATATAGTAGGCATGAATACAGAACAGATCAGTGTGTCCATATACCATTATATAAATATATACACAAATGAATAAATAAACAGATAAGGTGCAAATAAACAGATAATGGTCTATTAATGTTCAGAATTTTGTTTCATTTGAGTTTAATAGCCTGATGGCTGTGGGGAAGTAGCTATTTCTGAACCTGGCCGTTGCAGTCTTCAGGCTCCTGTACCTTTTACCTGAAGGTAGCGGGGAGATGAGTGTGTGGCCAGGATGGTGTGGGTCCTTGATGATACTGCCAACCCTTTCGAGGCAGCAACCGCGATAGATCTCCTCGATGGAAGGAAGGTCAGAGCCGATGATGGACTGGGCAGTGTTTGCTACTTTTTGTAGTCTTTTCCTCTCCAGGGCGCTCAAGTTGCCGAACTAAGCCACAATGCAACCGGTCAGCATGCTCTCTACGGTGCACCTGTAGAAGTTAGAGAGAGTGTTTAAGAAGGAAAGAAGGCAAAAGAATAAATCAGGGAAGGTAGTGCATCCGTGGATAACAAGGGAAATCAGGGATAGTATCAAAGCGAAGGATGATGCGTACAAATTAGCCCGAAAAAGCAGCATACCAGAGGACTGGGAGAAATTCAGAGACCAGCAGAGGAAGACAAAGGGCTTAATTAGGAAAGGAACAATAGATTATGAAAGAAAACTGTCAGGGAACATAAAAACTGACTGCAAAGGTTTTTATAGATATGTGAAAAGAAAGAGATTAGTTAAAACAAATGTAGGTCCCTTGCAGTCAGAAACAGGTGAGTTGATCATGGGGAACAAGGATATGGCGGACCAATTGAATAACTACTTTGGTTCGGTCTTCACTAAGGAAGACATAAATAATCTGCCGGAAATAGCAGGGGACCGTGGGTCAAAGGAGTTGGAGGAATTGAGTGAAATCCAGGTTAGTCGGGAAGTGGTTTTGGGTAAATTAAATGGATTAAAGGCTGATAAATCCCCAGGGCCAGATAGGCTGCATCCCAGAGTACTTAAGGAAGTAGCTCCAGAAATAGTGGATGCATTAGTAATAATCTTTCAAAACTCTGTAGATTCTGGAGTAGTTCCTGAGGATTGGCGGGTAGCAAACATAACCCCACTTTTTAAGAAGGGAGGGAGAGAGAAAACGGGGAATTACAGACCAGTTAGTCTAACATCGGTAGTGGGGAAACTGCTAGAGTCAGTTATTAAAGACGGGATAGCAGCACATTTGGAAAGTGGTGAAATCATTGGACAAAGGCAGCATGGATTTACGAAAGGTAAATCATGTCTGACGAATCTTATAGAATTTTTCGAGGATGTAACTAGTAGCGTGGATAGGGGAGAACCAGTGGATGTGGTGTATCTGGACTTCCAGAAGGCTTTCGACAAGGTCCCACATAAGAGATTAGTATACAAACTTAAAGCACACGGCATTGGGGGTTCAGTATTGATGTGGATAGAGAACTGGCTGGTAAACAGGAAGCAAAGAGTAGGAGTAAACGGGTCCTTTTCACAATGGCGGGCAGTGACTAGTGGGGTACCGCAAGGCTCAGTGCTGGGACCCCAGCTATTTACAATATATATTAATGATCTGGATGAGGGAATTGAAGGCAATATCTCCAAGTTTGCGGATGACACTAAGCTGGGGGGCAGTGTTAGCTGTGAGGAGGATGCTAGGAGACTGCAAGGTGACTTGGATAGGCTGGGTGAGTGGGCAAATGTTTGGCAGATGCAGTATAATGTGGATAAATGTGAGGTTATCCATTTTGGTGGCAAAAACAGGAAAGCAGACTATTATCTAAATGGTGGCCGATTAGGAAAAGGGGAGATGCAGCGAGACCTGGGTGTCATGGTACACCAGTCATTGAAAGTAGGCATGCAGGTGCAGCAGGCAGTGAAGAAAGCGAATGGTATGTTAGCTTTCATAGCAAAAGGATTTGAGTATAGGAGCAGGGAGGTTCTACTGCAGTTGTACAGGGTCTTGGTGAGACCACACCTGGAGTATTGCGTACAGTTTTGGTCTCCAAATCTGAGGAAGGACATTATTGCCATAGAGGGAGTGCAGAGAAGGTTCAGCAGACTGATTCCTGGGATGTCAGGACTGTCTTATGAAGAAAGACTGGATAGACTTGGTTTATACTCTCTAGAATTTAGGAGATTGAGAGGGGATCTTATAGAACCTTACAAAATTCTTAAGGGGTTGGACAGGCTTGATGCAGGAAGATTGTTCCCGATGTTGGGGAAGTCCAGGACAAGGGGTCACAGCTTAAGGATAAGGGGGAAATCCTTTAAAACCGAGATGAGCAAAACTCTGGAACTCTCTGCCACAGAGGGTAGTTGAGGCCAGTTCATTGGCTATATTTAAGAGGGAGTTAGATGTGGCCCTTGTGGCTAAGGGGATCAGAGGGTATGGAAAGAAGGCAGGTAAGGGATACTGAGTTGGATGATCAGCCATGATCATATTGAATGGCGGTGCAGGCTCGAAGGGCCGAATGGCCTACTCCTGCACCTAATTTCTATGTTTCTATGCTTCTAACTGCAGATGCTGGAAAATCGAAGGTACACAAAAGTACTGGAGAAACTCAGCGGGTGAGGCAGCATCTATGGAGTGAAGGAACTAGGCAACATTTCAAGCCGAAACTGAAGAAGGGTCTCGGCCCGAAACGTTGCCTATTTCCTTCGCTCCATAGATGCTACTGAGTTTCTCCAGAAGTTAGAGAGAGTCCTCCTTGACATACCAACTCTCCGTAATCTTCTCACGAAGTAGAGGCGCTGATGTGCTTTCTTTATAATTGCATCAGTGTTCTCGGACCAGGAGAGATCTTCAGAAATATGCATGCCCAGGAATTTGAAGCTCTTGACCCTCTCTACCATCGACCCTTTGATATAAATGGGACTGTGGGTCCCCATCGTACCCCTTCCAAAGTCCACAATCAGTTCCTTGGTTTTGCTTGTGTTGAGTGCAGTCAGGTGGGAGTATTGCAGCTGGGACATTGTTGGCCGGTTTGGGAAAGTTGGGCCGAAGGGCCTGTTTCCAGACTGTATCACTCTATGACTCTATGTTGCCAGGACTAGAGGTTCTGAGATAGCGAGAGGTTGAGTAGGCTGAGACTCTATTCCATGGAGCGTAGGAGGATGAGGAGTGATCTTATAGAGGTGTATAAATCATGACAGGAATAGATTGGGTAGATGCACAGTCTCTTGCCCAGAGTAGGTGAATCGAGAACCAGGGGGCATAGGTTTAAGGTGAAGGGGAAAAGATTGGGGGTGTATGGCACAAGCTGCCAGAGGAGGTAGTTGAGGCTGGGACTATCCCAATATTTAAGGAATAGTTAGACAGGTACATGGATGGGAAAGGTTTTAGAGGGATATGAATCAAACATGGGCAGGTGGGACTTGTGTAGCTGGGACATGTCGGCAAGTTAGGCCAAAGGACCTGTTTCCATACGGTATGACTCGATTTGCCCTCTCACCTTAAAACTGTATCCTCTGAGTTACACTGGTGAGAGGCACAGCACCAGGGCATTCAGGCAACGACCGTAGGGTTTTTGCCAACGCAGGCAGAGTTCCAGGCACAGTCATACAGCATGGAAACAGGCCCTTCAGCCCAACTCGGTCATGCCGACCAAGCTTCAGTTCAAGGAAAGAATAGCGGTTTCTGAGGCATTCCTGATGTGGAATGAGACTGGATGTCTACAGTAAAGATGAGACAGAGGGGGAAGGAATTTGAATTTATGGCAGTGGGGGGGGGGGGGGGGGGGGGGTTGATATGGTAAATACACAGACCAAAATTAGGCCCCTACCCAGAGTAGGGGAATCAATAGGTTCCACGTGAGAGGGGAAAGATTTCATAGGAAACTGAGGGGCAACTTTCTTACACAAAGGATGGTGGATATTTGGAATGAGCTGCCAGAGAAGGTAGTTGAGCGTACGCAGGTAGGACTAGTGTAGATGGAGCATATTTTAGTTGGCGTGGACAAGTTGGGCTGAAGGGCTTGTTTCCATGCTGTCTGAGTCTATGACCTGATCGTACCTGGGTCTCTGGCGCTGTGAGACAGCAGCCCGTTGCAAGATCATTGCAACCTCTAGCCACAGGCAAGGTCCCAGAAGACTGGAGAGTGACCACTGTTCTTCACCAAAGGTAGACACAAGGTACTGCAAAGAGTCAAAAGGTAGACAAAGCGTGCAAAGAGTCGCCACGTACAGGGCACCGACAGAAACTATTGGAGAGGATTCATCAAGAGAGAATTAACTTGCATTTGGAAAAGATTGTGCTAATTATAAACCGTCAGCAGGCCACCCTGAGCAGGCCACCCTTGTTCAATAAGAGTGCAAGATTTGCCACCCCGCCATTTCTCTGCTTATTTCTGTTTCTTAGATCAATATGACTCCACCAATTTTTGTGTTGTCTGCAAATTTAGCAACTTGAATGAACCAGATGGATGTTTACCTCCATCAGATTGTTTCATGAGCACCACACTGGAACTAGCCCCGGAGGTCAGAGAACTGAATAAGAAGCCTCTGGGCAGGGGCGCCCCCTAGTGTGCTGGAACAGCATTACAGTTAAATGCAAACAGTAGCACAAATGTTATTCTTGGAGCACCTTCCCTTTACAGCCCTGCTCTCCCCCCCCCCCCCCCCCCCCCCCCCACCCCGCTCTCTCCCCACAGCCTGTATCAATCCATTATCAGCCTGTCCAACTTCGGCGATTTTGTAGGCGACTACAGGAGACTAGGGGGTCGCCACATGGTCGCCGGGGTGTCACTAATATGGTGGTGAGTAGTCTCCTCATTTGCCCAAAGAGTGGTAGCGTCTTTCTGGTCGCTGAAAAATTTTCAACACGTTGAAACATTTTTGGCAACAGTGGCGACCGTGGTTTGACGCCAATGAGCGTAGCTTGACGTGGGTGCTGTCATAGGTTGTCGCCAGGTTGACGTTGGTAGTCGCCAGGATGTCGTAGGTTGTTGCCAGGTGAGGTAGGTTGTCGCCGGTGCTGACCGGTGAATTTCAATGTCGTATTCGCCGGCAGTTGCCTAAAGAATTGCATGAGTGGGACAGGCCCATTAGTCCAGTCACCGGTTTTTCGGCAACCTGCTACAACTATGACAATCGACGACAGTCGCCTAAAAATCGCTTGTGGGACAGGCCCTTCAATCCCACTGCCCCACTCTCTCACCACAGACAACCCTGTATCAATCCCACACTAAACAGTTTTCCACATTATGCTTCACAAATTTAAAAAAATCATACAACATAGGAGCAAAATTAGGCCATTCGGCCCATTTAGTCTACTCCGCATCTATCTTTCCTTCTCAACTCCATTCTCCTGCATTCCGCCACTAACCATTGACATCCTTACCAATCAAGAAGCTGTCGATCTCTGCTTTAAAAATACTCTTTAATAGTCTGTGGCAATTAATTTCACGGATTCACCACCCTCTGGCTAAAGAAATTAATTGAGTCATAGATTGATACAGTCATTCAGTCATACAGTGTGGAAACAGGCGCTTCAGCCCAACTTGCCCACACCGGCCAACATGTCCCATCTACACTCGTCCCAACTGCCTGTGCTTGGCCCATATCCCTCCAAACCTGCCCTATCCATGCACCTATCTAACTGTTTTCTTAAACGTTGGAATAGTTCCTGCCTCAAGTACCTCCTCTGGCAGCTTGTTCCATACACCCAACACCCTTTGTGTGAAAAAGTGACCCCTCAGATTCTTATTAAATCCTTTCCCTTTCACCTTAAACCTATGTCCTCTGGTTCTCGAATCACCTATTCTGTGCATCTGAGACTCTGTGCATCAACCCGATCTATTCCTCTCATAATCTTATACACCTCCATAAGGTCACCCCTCATCCTCCTGCGCTCCAAGGAAAAGAGTCCCAGCCTACTCAACATCTCCCTATAGCACACACCCTCTAGTCCTGGCAACATCCTCATAAACCTTCTTTGCACCCTTTCCAGCTCGACAACATCTTTCCTATAACATGGTGCTCAGAACTGAACACAATACTCTAATTGCGGCCTCACCAACGTCTTATTCAACTGCAACATGATCTCCCAACTTTAATACTCAATACTCTGACTGATGTAAGCCAATGTGCCAAAAGTCTATTTAACCACTCGATCTACCCGTGACTCCTTCAAGGAACCATGCACCTGTACTCCTAACTCCCTCTGCTCTACAACACTACCCAGAGGCTACCATTCACCGTGTAGTTCCTGCCCATGTTAGACTTCCCAAAATGCATCACCTCACATGACACTGTATTAAACTCCATCAACCATTCCTCAGCCCACCTGTCCAATCAATCAAGATCCTGCTGCAATTTTTCACACCCATCTTCACTGTTCCTCCTCATTTAATTTCTAAAGGTACATCCTTTTATTCTGTGTCTGAAGCTCTGGGAGTGTTTGACACTCTTGCTCTGTTTCATGGTGTCCTCAGTCACAAGAAGTTGGACCAGGTTCAGCCGTCTGCTCTGCAGTCCCAACATCTGCTGGAAGAGGTGTTGGATTTGTTGACCGGAATGGAGAAGAAGGTTCAAGTGTGGAAGCCCTTCACATCTCATGGGAATGAGGATCTCCAGCTGGAGTTGGGAATCTCTGTGTGAATTGCTCTAAATTACAGGATCCATGATAGGTTAGCGGTGTTCTGCCATCTTGGTCACTATGCAAACTGATTAAACTCCGCATCCGATCTCTGACACAGGCAGGACAGCTGGTGCTGCCCAGGTGGGTTTGAAGTAGATTGTGAGGGGGATGAGATCACATACAGGACTGAGGCAGGCAGGAGGCTGGAATTCACAGAAAACATAGAAACATAGAAAAATAGGTGCAGGAGTAGGCCATTCGGCCCTTCGAGCCAGCACCATCATTCAATATGATAATGGCTGATCATCTAAAATCAGTACCCCGTTCCTGCTCTTTCCCCATATCCCTTGATTCTTTTAGCCCTCTCTTGAAAACGTCCTGTAAATTGACCTCCATTGCCTTCTGTGGCAGAGAATTCCACAGATTCACAACTCACTGGGTGAAAAGGTTTTTCCTCATCTCAGTCCTTATTCTTAAACTGTGACCCCTGGTTCTGGACTCCCCCAACACCGGGAAATTTTTTCCAGCATCTAGCCTTTCCAATCCATTAAGAATGTTATATGTTTCTATAAGATCCCCTCTTATCCTTCTAAATTCCAGTGAATACAAGCCCAGTTGACCCATTCTTTCATCATATGTCAGTCCCGCCATCCTGAGAATGAACCTGGTGAACCTACACTGCACTCCCTCAATAGCAATAATGTCCTTCCTCAAATTAGGAGTCGAAACTGCACACAATATTCCAGGTGTGGTCTCACCAGGGCCCTGTACAACTGCAGTAGAATATCCTTGCTCCTAAACTCAAATCCTCTCGCAATGAAGGCCAACATGCCACTAGCTTTCTTCACTATCTGCTGTACCTGCATGCTTACTTTCAGTGACTGATGCACACGTAAGTCTCGTTGCACCTCCCCTTTTCCTAATCTAACACCATTCAGATAATAATCCTGTTCTTGCCACCAAAGTGGATAACCTGGCCTTCTCCTCCACATCCTGCATTTCCTCGCCCTGGTCCACCATCTAAGTGGTGGTTGGTGTTGCCTTTGGGTCGCGAGGGGGCCCCCCAGTGGGGTCCCTCTATGCAGGGACTCTCCCCCTCTACACCGGGGACCTGCGGTGGAGGGCACTGCACTGAGGAGTCCCCTGCAACCCGTTTCTCTCGCGGTTCACAGACTTGCCAGCCGCCTGCCACTATTGTGGGCTGGAAGAGTCTGTGTACCACGTGTATATGGAGTGTGTGAGGTTGCAGCCCCTGTTCCAACACCTAAAGGAGCTGCTCCTTGCCTTCTGGCTGCACTTCACACCCACCATCCTCATCTTTGGACACCCTGTGCGTAGGGGAGAGGGTAGGGCTGAAGATGTCCTGGTTGGGTTGCTCCTGGGCCTGGCCAAGCTGGCCATCCGCGAGTCACGGCGCCAGGCGGACGAGAGCTCTGCCCGAGCCGGCTGCCTGCCCCTTTACCGGGGTTATGTCCGCGCCCGGGTGGTGTTAGAGAGGGACTACGCGCTGTCCACGGGCACCCTGGGGGATTTCCGGTACCGTTGGGCACCACAGGGGGGTTGAATGCATCCTTGACAAGGAGTGTAAGGTACTTGTATAATAATTTATCTGTTGTCGTGTATTATGGTGGTGGATTCTGTTTTGTTTTTTACAGTAATGTATATATTTTATTTTAATATTTGAAGAAATATTTGTGATTAAAAAAATAAATAAATAAGTGGATAACCTCATATTTATCCACATTGTACTGCATCTGCCATGCATCTGCCCACTCACCCGACCTATTCAAATCACCCTGTAGCCTAATAGCATCCTCCTCGCAGCTCACACTGCCACCCAGCTTTGTGTCAACTGTAAACTTGGAGATGTCACATTTAATTCCCACGTCTAAATCATCAATATATTTTGTAAATAAATGGAGCCCCCAAATAGTCAACGGGAATTAGAGGAACAAATATGCCGGGATTTTGCAGACAGCTGTGAATGTTAGGGTTGTCGTCTAACACATAAGCAGTAAAATAACCCCCAAAAGATATATAATTCATGAAATAGACAATAGACATTGCTATGATAATTAACAACCAGTCACCCGTTCCTGCCTTCTCCCCATAGCCCTCGACTCTGCTATCTTTAAGAGCTCTATCTATCTCTCTCTTGAAAGCCTCCAGAGAATTGGCCTCCACTGCCAATCCACTCTTGAAGATGGCAGAGTCAGGTGATATTGGGAGAAGGCAGGAACGGGGTACTGATTGTTGATCAGCCATGATCACATTGAATGGCGGTGCTGGCTGGAAGGGCCGAATGGCCTACTCATGCACCTATTGTCTATTGTCTATTCATAACTGTGTGTAAAAGTATTTCCTCATCTTTGTTCTAAATGACCTTATTCTTAAACAGTGGCCCCTGGTTCTGGACTCTCCCAGCATTGGAAACATGTTTCCTGCCTCTAACATGTCCAAACCCTTAATAATCTTATATGGTTCAATAAATGGCTTCATACGGCTAAAAAAACCTTCACGAAAAATATGTTACCTTTGCCTAGCACTGAGATGAGACTGAGACTTCCTCACCCAGAGTTGTGAATTTGTGGAATTCTCTGCCACAGAAGGCAGTGGTCTTGTCTCCTTCAGCAGCACCAGACGTTGGTGAGGCAGCGTTAGGTGTATTGTGATCATCCTGGTTACCCTGTTATAGTTAGGATGCAGATACAAGGAAGTGATACAAACAAGACTTGATGAGTCATTCTATACCTCGTTTACTGATTGTACCCCTGTCCACAAGATAAACCTGGGATTGATACAGGGCTGTGGGGAGAGAAGGGGGCAGTGTGAACACTAATCCCAGTTTTTATCTCAATATTATGCCATCCATTTCAAAGATGAGTTTTTTTCTTTTTCCCCAAGCTAACACTAAAGCTATCCCCTTTCTGGACATCCTTCTGTGACTCACAAAGATGATATTCAAAAGTGTGAAAGTGTCATCTGCTGAGTCCCAATGATTCCAAATTTGTCTCGTCTGGAAATCCAAATATTGATGGAGGATATTCATGCAAAAACAGAAGCAGTCAGCGCAACTGAGAGAAGTGGAGACAGTCGGCAGCAGGTAACTGCAAACACAGTGAGTCATTGTTACAGAGCATAGAACAGTACAACACTAGAACAGGCCTGAAAGTCTATTTAACCACTCGATCTACCTGTGACTCATTCAAGGAACCATGCACGTGCACTCCTAACTCCTTCTGCTCCACAACACTACCCAGAGGCCTACCATTCACTGTGTAGTTCCTGCCCATGTTAGACTTCCCAAAATGCAAAACCTCACATGATTAAACTCCATCAACCATTCCTCAACCCACCTGTCCAATCAATCAAGATCCTGCTGCAATTTTTCACACCCATCTTCATTGTTCCTTCTCGTTTATTTTCTAAAGGTACGTCCTTTTATTCTGTGTCTGGAGCTCTGGGAGTGTTTGACACTTCATGGTGTCCTCAGTCACAAGAAGTTGGACCAGGTTCAGCCGTCTGCTCTGCAGTCCCAACATCTGCTGGAAGAGGTGTTGGATTTGTTGACCGGAATGGAGAAGTAGGTTCAAGTGTGGAAGCCCTTCACATCTCATGGGAATGAGGATCTCCAGCTGGAGTTGGGAATCTCTGTGTGAATTGCTCTAAATTACAGGATCCATGATAGGTTAGCGGTGTTCTGCCATCTTGGTCACTATGCAAACTAATTAAACTCTGCATCCTATCTCTGACACAGGCAGGACAGCTGGTGCTGCCCAGGTGGGGTTGAAGTAGATTGCGAGGGGGATGAGATCATTCAGATAATAATCCTGTTCCTGCCACCAAAGTGGATAACCTGGCTATCTCCTCTACACCCTGCATTTCCTCGCCCTGGTCCACCATCCAGATACTAAGTGGCGGTTGGTGTTACCTTTTGGTCGCGAGGGGGCCCCCCAGTGGGGTCCCTCTACGCAGGGATTCTCCCCCTCTACACCGGGGACCTGCTTTGGAGGGTGCTGTATCGAGGAGTCTCTTGCAACCTGTTTCTTTCGCGGTTCACAGACTCGCCAGCCACCTGCCACTGTTGTGGGCTGGAAGAGTCTGTGTACCACATGTATATGGAGTGTGTGAGGTTGCAGCCCTTGTTCCAACACCTAAAGGGGCTGCTCCTTGCCTTCTGGCTGCACTTCACACCCACCATCCTCATCTTTGGGCACCCTGTGCATAGGGGAGAGGGTAGGGCTGAAGATGTCCTGGTTGGGTTGCTCCTGGGCCTGGCCAAGCTGGCCATCCGCGAGTCACGGCGCCAGGCGGAAGAGGGCTCTGCCCGAGCCGGCTTCCTGCCCGAGCCGGCTTCCTGCCCGAGCCGGCTTCCTGCCCGAGCCGGCTTCCTGCCCGAGCCGGCTGGCTGCCCCTTTTCCATGCTCACGTCTGCGCCCAGGTGGGGTTAGAGAGGGACTACCCACTGACTGCTGGGCATCGTGGGGGGTTGAATGCATCCTTGACAAGGAGTGTAAGATAGTTGTATAATAGTTTATCTGTTGTTGTGTATTATGGTGGTGGATTCTGTTTTGTTTTTTACAGCAATGTATATATTTTATTTTAATATTTGAAGAAATATTTGTGATTAAAAAAATAAATAAATAAGTGGATAACCTCACATTTATCCACATTGTACTGCATCTGCCATGCATCTGCCCACTCACCCGACCTATCCAAGTCACCCTGTAGCCTAATAGCGTCCTCCTCGCAGCTCACACTGCCACCCAGCTTTGTGTCAACTGTAAACTTGGAGATGTCACATTTAATTCCCTCGTCTAAATCGTCAATATATTTTGTAAATAACTGGGGTCCCCAAATAGTCAACGGGAATTAGAGGAACAAATATGCCGGGAAATTGCAGACAGCTGTGAATGTTAGGGTTGTCGTAGTTGGGGATTTTAAGTTCCCCAATATAGGCTGGGTTGTCATCGTGCCAAAGGCTTAGATAGTGTGGAATTTACCAAATGTGTTGAGGAAAGTTTTGTTAACCAATATGTATAGGGCCCTCCACTCAGGTAATTTGGACAAGGAAAGTGACTGAAATGTCAGTGGGCGAGCCTTTTGGGACCAGCGACCACTGTTCTATTAGCCATCAAATGGTTACAGATAAGGCAAGGCAGATCCTTAGTCAGCATGGTTTTGTACATGAGATCATGTCTCATGAATTTGATGGAGTTCTTTGAAGAGGTAACCAAAAAGCCTGACGAGGGCAAGGCTGTAGATATTGTCTACATGGATTTCAGAAAGGCTTTTGATAAGGTTTAGCATAGTTTACTGCTCTGGAAAGTTAGATGACGGGTCGAGAGGGAGCTAGCCGTCTGGATAGAGAATTGTCTTCATCATGGTGATGGTAGAAGGTTGTTGCTTGGACATGAGGCCTGTGACCAGTGGCGGGCCTACATTTCTGGGGCCCTGAGCTTGAACTGTTATGTGGGCCCCTTCGCAACCAGCAACGAGGTCTGGGTAACACTGTTATCTTCTTCAATGGGGTTGTTCTATGACAGGCTGGCTAGCCCCCCGGCGGGGTCCAGGGGCAGCCCCTCAGTGGGGGTTCAGGGGGCAACGCATTTTCAATAAATTGAAAGCGATTCTCAAGCTTTCTGTTGGTAGTTTACATAACATAAGCTTAGAATTTTTCTAACACATAAGCAGTAAAATAACCCCCAAAAGATATATAATTCATGAAATAGACAATAGACATTGCTATGATCATCAACAACCAGTCACCCGTTCCTGCCTTCTCCCCATAGCCCTCGACTCTGCTATCTTTAAAAGCTCTATCTATCTCTCTCTTGAAAGCCTCCAGAGAATTGGCCTCCACTGCCAATCCACTCTTGAAGATAGTGGAGTCAGGGGATATGGGGAGAAGGCAGGAACGGGGTACTGATTGTTGATGATCAGCCATGATCACATTGAATGGCGGTGCTGGCTGGAAGGGCCGAATGGCCTACTCATGCACCTATTGTCTATTGTCTATTCATAACTCTGTGTGTAAAAGTATTTCCTCATCTTTGTTCTAAATGACCTTATTATTAAACAATGGCCCCTGGTTCTGGACTCTCCCAGCATTGGAAACATGTTTCCTGCCTCAAACATGTCCAAACCCTTAATAATCTTATATGTTTCAATAAATGGCCTCATACAGCTAAAAAAACCTTCACTAAAAATATGTTACCTGAAATGTCTCTTTGCCGAGCACTGAGATGAGACTGAGACTTCCTCATCCAGAGTTGTGAATTAGTGGGATTCTCTGCCACAGAAGGAAGTGAGTGGTCTTGTCTCCTTCAGCAGTTGGTGAGGCAGCGTTAGGTGTATTGTGATCATCCTGGTAACCCTGTTATAGTTAGGATGCAGATACAAGGAAGTGATACAAACAGGACTTGATGAGTCATTCTATACCTCATTTTGTGATTGTACCCCTTTCCACAAGATAAACCTGGGATTGATACAGGGCAGTGGGCTTAGTGTGGGAGTGATACAGGGCTGTGGGGAGAGAAGGGGGCAGTGTGAACACTATTCCCAGTTTTTACCTCAATGTTATGCCATCCATTTCAAAGATGAGTTTTTTTCTTTTTCCCCAAGCTAACACTAAAGCTATCCCCTTTCTGGACATCCTTCTGTGACTCACAAAGATGATATTCAAAAGTGTGAAAGTGTCATCTGCTGAGTCCCAATGATTCCAAATTTGTCTCGTCTGGAAATACAAATATTGATGGAGGATATTCATGCAAAAACAGAAGCAGTCAGCGCAACTGAGAGAAGTGGAGACAGTCGGCAGCAGGTAACTGCAAACACAGTGAGTCATTGTTACAGAGCATAGAACAGTACAACACTAGAGCAGGCCCTTCGGCCCACAATCTATGCTGAACATGATGCCAAGGGTGAAACATCTGCTTGCACATCATCCATGTATCTCTATTCGCTGCACATCCATATGCCTCTTAAATGCCACGGTTATACCTGTTTCATCTACCAACCTCAGCAGTGACTTCCTGACACCGCCACCTGTGTAAAAAAATTAGTCCTGTACTTATCTTAAATTTGCTCCTCTCATCTTGAAGCTGTGCCCTCTTTTTGTTGATTTCTCTATCCAGGCAAATAGGTTATGACTGTCTACCCTATCTTTGCCTCTCATCATTTTATAAACTTCTATCAGTAGCAATGTTACAAAATTTTGAGATTTTAAAAACCAAGTCTGCAATTTATCCCATCAGATAAAGCATAAAAAGAAGTTTAATTTGACACCTAATTCACTTTCATATCTTCAGTATTAAAAAGGTTATGGCCATTTTCATACTGAAATTAGCATCTTGTTCCCTATTGCTTTTCCATTGACTTAACTCAAAAGCTGTGATCGAGGACAGTCAAAAGCCCATAACTTTCTTAAAAATTAAGAGAACTGAATGACATTTTCAGTTATTATAGATTGAAGCATTCTGAAACAAATATGAAACAATCTTACTTGGATGACTTAAAATTAAAGCATATAATTAGTTAGTTACCTAATTGTAGCTAATTACAAAATTCAATTACGAGATCTAAACATCTATCCATTTCTTAAGAAAAGGTTAACATTTTTAAATAGCCTAAGTGTCCAAATAACATTCACACAAAAATTCACAATATAACATGATTTTTAAATCTCATTGTCATGAATTTATAGGCCAAATGGAAGGAATTTAATGTTTAATTCCCGTAAATTTATGGCCATTTAAATCATCTTGCGAGTGGGTTTTTGTGGAACGCGATCGATTGGAAAGTTGCGGGTGCAGTGAATTTGAACCCCATATCGGCAGGAAAAACACTGCCGGTTTGTATGGGGCCAAAATCACAGTTTCGCAAATTAAATTTGGATTAAAGTCATCCTAAGAAGCAAGTTTACATGTAAAATAAACAACTTACATTATGTTTTGTCCCCTAGGTGAGATCCGTCCCATTGTAGGCGTTGAGGGCATTAGAAGTAGCTTTTTTATTTTACTCCAGCAATTAAATTGTCCCACGATTTTTTGAAAACTTCCGAGAACGGAAGTCGGAACGATTTTTCTGCATCAGCTAGCAGCACGAGAAAATATATCTTGGACAGGCAGGAGAAAATGGCATTTTAATCCCCCCCCCCCCCTCCCCCCTCAAAGGCGCCAAAGTCGCGCACACGGCCAGTGGCGGAACTGCAGCGCCGCTCAAGGTAAGTATTGTAACATCGCTACTATCAGGTCTTCCCGCAACCTCTGGCATCCAGAGAAAACAATCCACGTCTGTCCAACCTGTTCCTGTAGCTGAAACCCTCTAATACAGAGCATTCTGGCAAAACCCCTCTGCACCCTCTCCCTGTAGCTAAAAACCCTCTAATTCAGGCACTATTCTGATAAACCACCTCTGCATCCTCTCCAAAGCTTCTGCATTGCTCCTGTAATGGGGCGACCAGAACTACACAACAATACAACAAAAGCGGTCTAAACAAAATCATGCAAAACTCCATCATGACTTCCTGACTTTTGGCTTCCTGGCTCAATGCCGTGACCCATGAAACAAGCATACCCTTTCAGCCTTTACCACTCTATCTCCTTGTGTTGCCACATACAGAGGTATGGACTTTGACCCCAGATGCCTTTGTACAGCATTGCTGTCAAGGATCATGCCATTCATTGTATATTTTCCCTTACATACGACCTCACAATGTGCACACCTCTCACATGCTTGGATTAAACTCCATCTACCATTTCTCAATCCATTTCTGTAGAATTTGGAACCGTACAGCACAGGAACAGACCATTTGGCCCATAATGTTTGTGGCCAAAGAGCCGTACTGTGCCGCACTATTCTACCTTTTATGTACTAAGGACATTTGGCTATTTGCACTAATATTAGGGTTTAACATTGATTTTGTAATGTTCAATATCTTTATTAACACTGTGGTTATAAACCAGTTATTCTGCTGGAAGTAAGAATTATTGTTCTGTTGCCTGTAAATATGATTAATAAACACACTTGACTATACATCGCACACTTGCTCAGAGTAAGCTTCATCTGCAAATTCTCTCCCCATATCCATAACTGATTTATATCTCACTGACAGCTTTCCTCACTGTCCATAACACCACCATGTTTGTAGTTTGCAAACTTATTGCATTTAACCCGTCTACATTTACATCCAAGTGATGTGTATTTTTTACAGAGGTCCAGCACAGAACTCCACTGATCATAGACGTCCAGCCAGAATAACACTCATCCACCACCAGCACCTATGAATAAGCTATTTCTGAATCGAGCCACCCTGCACCCTGAGCACTAATCTTCTGGATCAGCCTAGAATAAGGGACTTTATCAAATGTCTAACTAAAATCCATTTAGACAACATCCAATCCTTCATCACATCATCAAAAACTCAATCGAATGAGTAAAATATGACCAGCTGTAAACTGTGCTAATTCTCCCTAATTCTCCCTCTTCCTTCTAAGTACGAATAAAATCCTCTCCTGAATAGCTTCCCTACCAGTGGCGTAAAACTCACTGGCCTTCAATTTAAAGTATTATCGTTACTCACTTTCTATATAAACAATGGAACAATATTGGCTGCTCACCAGTCCTCTACAATTACCTCTCATGTCTTGCCCAATAACCTGGAACAGATCCCATCAGACATTGTGGATTTATCCACCTTATTGCTCTCAATGAATCATTGTTTGACGTGGGTGAGGTGCCAGATAACTGGAGGAGACCTAAGACAGAAATGTCAGTGTGGCAATGGGTAGGGGAATTGAAGTGTTTAGCAACTGGGAGATCAGGTAGGTCCAGGCGGACTGAGCTAATGTGTTCAGCGATACGATCGCCCAGTCTACATTTGGTCTCCCCGATGTATAAGAGTCGACATTTTGAACAGCGTATACAGTAGATGATGTTTGAGGAGGTGCAAGTGAACCTCTGCTTAACCTGAAAGGTCTGCCGGGGTCCCTGGACAGAGTCAAGGGAGGAGGTATAAGGACAGGTGTTGCATTTCCTGTGGTTGCAAGGGAAGATACCTGGGGAGGAGGTGGTTTGGGTGGGAAGGATGAGTTAACCAGGGGAATGGTCTCTGTGGAAGGCAGAAAGAGGTGGAGATACTCGTAGTCCCCCACCACTGTCAGAGTGAGGCTAATCGCAAATTGGAGGAACAGCATCTCATATTTTGCTTGGGGAGCAGTGGTATGATTGTGTTTTCTCTAACTTCAAGTAACCCCTGCACTCCCTTTCTCTCTCCATCCCACCCCCACCCAAGTCGCACCAGGTTCTCGTTCTCGCCTCGCAAACAGCTAACAATGGCCTGTTTCCTCTTACATTATTACTTTTTTACATAACTTTCATTCAGTTGTTTTATATCTCTCTCCATCAGTCTCTATCTCTCATTTCCCTTTATCCTGACTAGTCTGATTAGTCTGACTACATTCAGGGTCTCGATCTGAAACGTCACCCATTCCTTCTTTTCAGAGATGTTGCTAGTCCCGCTGAGTTACTCCAGTATTTTGTGTCTATCTTCGGTGTGAATATCTCTAATTTCAAGTAACCCTTGTGTTCCCTCTCTCTCCATCCCTCTCTCACCCTAGTCGTCCAGCTAGTTTCAATGTTTGTATCCCTTCGTTATCACGTCCTCCACTGCTAACAATGGACCATTGTGGGCTCCTTGGCCATGAGTGCAGGCTTTGATTTGTCATGTACCTTAAGACACTAATGGGGGTTATCTGCAGGTCCCCAAACAATGGCCTGGATATAGGGTGCAATTTACATCAGTAACAAAGGTGTATGTAACCTCTGTGGTTATGGGAGATTTCAATATGCAAGTAGACTGGGAAAATCAGGTTCGTTCTGGACCCCAAGAAAGGGAGTTTGTAGAGGCCCTCTGAGATGGATTCCTAGAGTAACATGTACTGGAGCCTACCAGAGATAAGGCAATTCTGGATTTAGTGGTGTCTAAGACATAGAAACAAAGAAAATAGGTGCAGGAGGAGGCCATTTGGCTCTTTGAGCCTGCACCACCCTTCGTTGTGATCATGGCTGATCACCCACAATCAGTAACCCGTGCCTGCTTTCTCCCCATATCCCTTGATTCCGCTAGCCGCTAGAGCTCTATCTAACTCTCTTTTAAATTCATCCAGTGAATTGGCCTCTACTGCCTTCTGTAGCAGGGAATTCCACAAATTCACAGTTCTCTGGGTATAAAAAGTTTTTTCTCATCTCAGTTTTAAATGCCCTACCCTTTTTTCTTAGACTGTGGCCCCTGGTTCTGGACTCCCCCAACATTCGAACAACATTTCCCTGCATCTAGCTTGTCCAGTCCTTTTATAAGTTTATATGTTTCTAAAGACTCCTTCTCATCCATCTAAATTCCAGTAAATACAAGTCCAGTCTTTCAAAACTTTCCACATATGACAGTCCCACCATTCCGGGGATTAACCTCGTGAGCCTACGCTGCACTGCCTCAATAGCAAGGATGTCATTCCTCCTATTAGGAGACCAAAACTGCACATAATACTCCAGTTGTGGTCTCACCAGGGCCCTGTACAACTGCAGAAGGACCTCTTTACTCCTGTACTGAAATCCTCTCGCTATGAAGGCTTACATACCATTAGCTTCTTCCTTCATCTAAATCATTGATATATATTATAAATATATTGTAAATAGCTTTCTTCACTGCCTGCTGTACCTGCATGTTTACTTTCAGTGACTGGTGTACAAGGATATCCTGGTCTTGTTGCACTTCACATTTTCCTAATCAGACACCTTTGAGATAATGATCTGCTTCCTTGTTCTTGCTGGCAAAGTGCATAACTTCACATTGATCTACATGATACTGCATCTGCCACGCATCTGGCCACTCACTCAACTGTCCAAGTCACCCTGCAACCTCCTAGCATCCTCCTCGCAGTTCACACTGCCACCCAGCTTTGTGGCGGCACATTATATGGAATTCAAGAGTCTGATGGCTCGGGGGAAGCAGCTGTTGCAAAACCTGGCCGTTCTGCTCCTTATACTGCGATACCTTTTGCCCGAGGGCAGCAGAGTGAACAATCCATGTCCCCAACTTCTTATACTATTATTGGGCAACGAATATTAAAAACGTAATCTATTGGCTGGACAATGTATAAATACAGTTAAACAGATACACGGGTGACACAGGTTTAGAGAGAAATGGGCAATCGCAGGCAAGTGCGACTAATGTAGATGGCACATGTTGACCGATGTGGGCAGTTTGGGCTGAAGGGTCAGTTTCCACGCTGTACCACTCTTTGACTATGACTCTTTGAGATTCAGCGACAGTTTCTTCCCAGCTGTAATCAGGCAACTGAACCGTCCTGTAACCAACTAGAGCAGAGTCATCACCTACCACCTTTAATCAACTTGACTGGACATTATCTTGCACTAAATGCTAGTCCATTTATCCCATGTCCAGACACTGTGGTCAGCTTGTTTGTATTCACATATACTCTTTTCCCTGAATGTTTAGCATGCAACAAAAAGCTTTTCTCTGTAACTAAGACTGAACACAATACTCAAATGTGGCTTCACAAATGTCCTGCACAAGTTGGACAGAACATTCCAACTTTTATATTCAATACCCTGTCTGAAGAAGGCCAATGTACCAAAAGCATTGTTTACCAACTTATCTACTTATGACACCAGTTTAAGGGAACTGTGCATGTATTTATCGATCCTTCCGGTCTACCAACGCTCCCCAGAGACCTACCATTCACTCTGAAAATGAAGCTGGCCTTTATCTGTACAGAAATTGGGACAATATGGTATTAGACATTGGTGAAATCACATTTGGGGTATTGTGTTCAATTTTGATCACCCTGCTTTAAGAAAAATGATGTAGCGAGTCCAAACTTTGTGATCAATCAATCAAAGACTTTATTAGCATACAAAAATACACTAACAAATGCAAGTCTGAACAAAATTTTGTTGCATCTGGCTCACCGTGCAACGTAAAATAACAAAAGGATTAAATAGATAAAAAGATAAATTAGATAAAAAGATAAAATAGATAATAGTGGTGGCACATTATATGGAATTCATGAGTCTGATGGCTCGGGGGAAGAAGCTGTTGCAAAACCTGGCCATTCTGCTCCTTATACTGCGATACCTTTTGCCCGAGGGCGGCAGAGTGAACAGTCCATGATGGACATGTGTGAGGTCTTTTATAATGCTGTTGGCCTTGGACAAGCAACGTTTGCTCGCAATGTCCCGGATTGAAGGAAGAGAAGTCCCGATGATTTTTTCAGCCGTCCTCACCACTCTCTGCACGGACTTTCAGTTGGAGGCTTCGCAGTCCCCAAACCAGACAGAGATGCAGCTGGTCAAAATGCTCTCTATGGTGGCCCTGTAGAAAGTGGTGAGGATGGGATGGGGGAGGTGAGCTCTTCTCATCCGGTGCAGAAAGTGTAAATGCTGCTGCGCTCTCTTAACTATTGATGTGATGTTATTTGACCAGGTCAGACTGTTCGTGATCTGCACCCCCAGGAACTTGTGCTACTGACCAACTCCACATCGATGCCATTAATGTGTAGTGGTGTGTGACTGTGCCGGTTTTTCCTGAAGTCAATGATGACCTCCTTTGTTTTGTCAACATTCAGGATCAGATTGTACGTGTTGCACCAGTCCACCAGTTGTTTCACCTCCTCCTGTAAGCCAGCTCATTGTCGTCCCGAATAAGGCCCACCACTGTTGTGTCATCTGCGTACTTCATGATGTGGTTTGTACTAAACCTGGCACAACAGTCGTGGGCCATCAGGGTAAACAGCAGTGGACTCAGGACACAGCCCTGAGGGGAACAGGTGCTCAGAGAGATGATGTTGGAGGTGTTGTTTCCAACCTGCACTGACTAGGGTCTGTCAGTGAGGAAGTCCAGTAGCCAATTACACAGGGGGTTGCTGAGGCCCAATGGACCAAGTTTGCTTACCAAGTGCTGAGGGATGATTGTATTGAACGCTGAACTAAAGTCCACGAACAGCATTCGCACATGTGTGTTCTTCTCCTCTAGATGTGCCAGGCTCAGGTGGAGTACAGAGGATATGGCGTCCTCTGTGGAGCGGTTTGGCCTGTAAGCAAGCTGGAACGGTTCAAGTGTGGAGGAGAGTCTGGAGGTAATATAGTCCCTGACCAGCCTCTCGAAGCACCTCATCATTATGGGAGTGAGTGCTACAGGGCGGTAATCATTGAGACATGTTATTGCGGATTTTTATCAAACGGTTACTTTATTAGCAAGATAAGTTTAATATGCATGTGAGTTTGGGACTCTCTAACATAAGAGTCATTGCTGCTGCTGCAGAGGGTTTTGACTCGTGCTCCTCTACATGTTGACTGATGATCTCAAGGTAAGATCTGCTGATGTAGCAGGACACTCCCCTTAACACATGACATCACGTGACAGTCCTCGTAACAACTGACAAGGGTTCGACAGCAAGTGGTCTGACCACCAGGTGGCGCCACAGTGACATGAAGCCAGAATGTGTGCAGAGAAGATTTACGAGGGTGTTTTTTTTCTAATTTGAGAAGCGGGAGACAGAGTGGAAGAGCAGCCACTTTGCTTGAGAAAAAATCAATTAAAAAAAACATATACCCTAATAGTACTATTTCCGATCATTCCCCGTTAATCTTCTCCTTAAAACTAGAAGGAATGTTTAATATAAACTCGTTCTGGAGGTTTAATCCTCAAATACTAAATAACCCAGACTGTTGTAAATATTTAAAAGAACAGATGGAACTTTTTTGAGACCAATGATACTCCAGGTATTTCGCCCTCATTATTATGGGAATATTTTAAGGCTTTTATTAGAGGTTCTATCATTTCATATCAAGCATATCAAAACAAAAATAATAGGATGGAACAATTGCAACTAGAAGAACAGATCAGACAACTTGACTCAGAAAACGCAATAGATCCGACTATGGATAAACATAATAAGATAGCAGTATTAAAATTTAAGCTAAATTAAATTCTCTCTGCAAGAGTTATCAGACTATTTCCAATTACTAAACAAGAAAATTTTGAATTCGGCGACAAACCACACAAACGTCTAGCACGCCAGTTGAGAAAAGTTGAAAAGGACGGGTTTAGTAACTAATTTTATAAAAGATTTTACGAGGTAATTTCCCCGTGTTTATACAACGTTTATACATACGCATTTAAAGAACAGACATTACCACAAACATTAGCTGAATCACCTATCGCACTTATACCCCAAAAAGATAAAGATCTGGAAGACCCGGGATCATATAGAGCAACTGCCCTGCTAAATACAGATCAGAAAATATTACCTAAAACTTTGGCAAGAAGATTAAGTAAATACGTTAATAAATTAATACACTCGGATCAAACTGGGTTTATACCCAACAGACACTTGTTTAACAATTTGAGATGCCTTTTTTAACATAATGCACTCACACAGAACGATAAAGAAGACATCAATTATTTCATTAGATGCAGAAAAAGCATTTGACCAAGTAGAATGGAAATATATTTTCACAGTATTGCAAAAATGTCAGTTGGGAGAAAATTTTATCACATGGAAAATTGTTTAGAGCTGTTCAGAGTGGCTTAGAGGGGGCTTAGAAGTGTTTAGAGGGGCTTAGAAGGGTTTCGAATGATTTAGAGTGGTTTAGAGGGGTTTTGAATGTTTTCGAGGGGTTTCGAGGGATTTAGAAGTGTTTAGATGGGTTTAGAAGTGTTTAGAGTGCTTTAGGGGGGGGGGGTTAGCGGGGTTTAGAGGGCTTTAGAGGTGTTTAGAGGGCTTTAGACGGTTTTAGAGGGGGTTGGATGGGTTTAGAGGGGTTTAGAGGTGTTTCAAGGTGTTTAGATAGGTTCAGATGTGCTTAGAGTGCCTTAGAAGTGTTTTGATGGGTTTAGAAGAAAATCAGCGGGTGCTGCAGCATCTGGGTTTAGATGTGCGTAGACGTGTTTAGGGTGGGGGGGGGGGGGTTAGATGTGTTTAGAGGACTTTAAAGGGTTTTAGATGGATTTAGAGGGGTTTAGGGAGGTTTAGAGCGGTTTAGAGTGGTTTAGAGGGGTTGAGAATGGTTTAGAGGGGTTTAGAGGTGTTTAGAGTGGTTTAAAGAGTTTTAGATTGGTTTTGAAGGGTTTCGAGGGGTTTCGAGGGGTTTTGAGGGGATTAAAGGTGTTTACAGGGGCTCAGAGGGCTTTAGAGTGTTTAGAGGGGTTCAAAGGGGTTTCGAGGGGTTCAAAGGTGTTTAGAAGGATTTAGAGAGATTAGAGCATTAGAGGGGATTATAGGGGTTTAGAGGGATTTCGAGGTGGGTAGCGGTCGCTAGACGGGGTTAGAGGGGTTTGTAGGGGCTTGGAGGGGCATACAACTGTTTAGAGCAGTTTAGAGGGGCTTAGAGGGTTTTAGGGGTGTTTAGAGGTGTTTAGTGGGCATTAGAGGGTTTATAGGGGTTTAAAGCGGTATAGAGGGATTTAGTGGCTTAAAGGTATTTAGAGGGGTTTAGAGGGGTTTAGAGGGGTTAAGAGGGATTTCAAGGTGCGTAGAGGCGTTTAGAGGGGGTTAGAGGTGTTTGGAGGGGCTTACAGCTGTTTAGAGCTGTTCAGAGTGGCTTAGAGGGGCTTAGAAGTGTTTAGAGTGGCTTAGAAGGGTTTCGAATGATTTAGAGTGGTTTAGAGGGGTTTCGAATGGGTTCGAGGGGTTTCGATGGATTTAGAAGTGTTTAGATGGGTTTAGAAGTGTTTAGAGTGCTTTAGAGGGGGCTAGAGGGGTTTAGAGGGCTTTAGAGGTGTTTTGAGGGCTTTATTGTGGTTTAGAGGGGTTTAGTGGGCTTTAGAGGGGGTTGGAGGGCTGTAGAGGGGTTTAGAGGAGAATAGTGCGGTTAGAGGGGCTTAGAGGGGTTTAGAGGGGGATAGAGGGGGTTAGAGGTGTTAGGAGGGCTTTGGAGGGTTTTAGAGGGGTTTAGATGGGTTTAGAGGGGGTTAGAGGGGTTTAGAGGTGCTTCAAGGTGTTTAGATGGGTTCAGATGTGCTTAGAGTGCCTTAGAAGTATTTAGAAGGGTTTAGAAGCGGGTGTTGCAGCATCTGGGTTTAGATGTGGTTAGAGGTGTTTAGAGGGGGTTTAGATTAGTTTAGAGGGCTTTAAAGGGTTTTAGATGGATTTAGAGGGGTTGAGAGAGGTTTAGAGCGGTTTAAAGTGGTTTAGAAAGATTGAGAGGTGTTTAGAGTGGTTTAAAGAGTTTTAGATTGGTTTAGAAGGGGTTAGAGCGGTTTAGAGGGGCTTACAACTGTTTAGCGCTGTTCAGAGGGGCTTAGAAAGGTTTAGAGGTGTTTAGAGATGTTTAGAGGGCCTTAGAGGGTTTAAAGGGGTTTAGAGGGCTTTAGAGTTTTTTATAGGTATTTAGAGGGATTTAGAGCGGGTTAGAGGGGTTTAGAGGGTTAAGGGATTTCGAGGTGCGTAATGGCGGTTAGAGTGGCTTAGAAGTGTTTAGAGGGGTTTCGAATGGTTTCGAAGGAATTAGAGTGGTTTCGAGGGGTGTAGAGGGATTTAGAAGTGTTTAGATTGGGTTTAGAAAGGTTTGGAGTGCTTTAGAGGGGTTTAGAGGGGTTTAGAGGGGTTTAGAGGTGTTTAGGGAGGTATGGTGTTCGAGGGTTTTAGAGGGTTTTCGAGGGGTTTGGAGTGGTTTAGAGGGGGTTAGGGTGGTTTAGAGCAGTTAGTTTGGTTTAGAGGGGTGTAGATGGGTTTAGGGTGGCTTAGATTGGTTAGAGGGGTTTAGAGGTGTTTAGAGGGCTTAAAGGGGTTTAAAGGCATTTAGAGTGGTTTAGAGAGTTTTCAAGGGGTTTAGAGAGGTTTCGATGGGTTTAGAGGGCGTTGTAAGGGTTTAGAGGGGGCTAGAGGGGGTAGAGTGGTTTAGAGGGGTTTAGATGGGATTAGAGGGTCTTAGAGGGGTTTAGAGATATTTAAAGGGGCCTAGACTTGTTTAGAGGGGTTCCGAGGGGCTTAGAATGGTTTAGAAGGGTTGCGAATGATCTAAAGGGGTTTCGAGTGGTTTCGAAGCGTTTCGAGTGATTTAGAGAGGTTTATAGTCTTAGAAGGGGTTTAGAGTGGTTTAGATGGGGTTATAGGGGTTTAGAGGGTGTTCGAGATGTTTAGAGGTTTTTTTAGGGGTTTAGAGCGCGGTTGAGGGGTTTAGAGGGCATTGGAGGCGTTTAGAGGGGGCTAGAGGGGTTTAGAAGGGTTTATATGGGTTTAAAGGTGTTTAGGCAGCTTTAGAGGCGTTTAGAGCGGTTAAGAACGGTTTAGAGCGGTTAAGGGGTTTAGAGTAGTTTAGAGGGGGTTAGAGTGGCTTAGAGGGGTTAGAGGGGTTTAGAGGGGTTTAGAGGGGTTTTGAGGGGTTTCAAGGTGTTTGGAGTGGTTTAAATAGTTTTAGATTGGTTTCGAAGGGTTTAGAGGGATTTGGAGGGGTTTGGAGGGGGTTTAGAAGGGATAGAGGGGGTAAGAGTGTTTTAGAGGGGTTTAGATGGGTTGAGATGTTCAAAGGGGCTTAGACGTTTTTAGAGGGGTTCGGACGGCCTGAGAGGGGCTTAGAAGGGGTTAGAGGGGATTCGAGAGTGATGGAAGGATATAGAGGGGTTTCGAGGGGTTTCTAAGGATTTAGAGGTATTTATAGGTGTTTGTAGGGGATTGGAGGGATTTCCAGGAGTTTAAAGGGGTTTAGAGGGGTTTAGAGTGTTCTAGAGGGGTATGCAGATTATACTAAGATAGGTGGTGTTGTGGATAATGAAGTAGATTTTCAAAGTCTACAGAGAGATTTAGGCCATTTGGAAGAGTGGGCTGAAATATAACAGATGGAGTTTAATGCTGATAAGTGTGAGGTGCTACATCTTGGCAGGACAAATCAAAATAGGACGCACATGGTAAATGGTAGCCAATTGAGGAATGCAGCTGAACAGAGGGATCTAGGAATAACTGTGCATAGTTCCCTGAAGGTGGAATCTCATGTAGATAGGGTGGTAAATAAAGCTTTTGGTGTGCTGGCCTTTATAAATCAGAGCATTGAGTATAGAAGTTGGGATGTAATGTTAAAATTGTACAAGGCATTGGTGAGGCCAATTCTGGCGTATGGTGTACAATTTTGGTCCCCTAATTATAGGAAGGATGTCAACAAAATAGAGAGAGTACAGAGGAGCTTTACTAGAATGTTGCCTGGGTTTCAGCAACTAAGTTACAGAGAAAGGTTGAACAAGTTAGGTCTTTATTCTTTGGAGCGCAGATAGAGGGGTGACTTGATAGAGGTCTTCAAAATGATGAGAGGGTTAGACAGAGTTCACGTGGATAAGCTTTTCCCATTGAGAGTAGGGAAGATTCAAACAAGAGGACATGACTTGAGAATTAAGGGACAGAAGTTTAGGGGTAACATGAGGGGGAACGTCTTTACTCAGAGAGTGGTAGTGTGTGGAATGAGGTTCCAGTGGAAGTGGTGGAGGCAGGTTCGAATTTATCATTTGAAAATAAATTGGATAGGTATATGGACGGGAAAGGAATGGTATGGTCTGAGTGCAGGTAGATGGGACAAGGGGAAAATAAGTGTTCGGCACGGATTTGAAGGGCCGAGATGGCCTGTTTTCTGTGCTGTAATTGTTATATGGTTTTCTGGTTAAACCCTTCTAAACCCATCTCAACCCCTCTAACCCCCTCTAACTCCTTTACCCACATAAACCCCTCATAAACCCCTCTAAAGCCCTCTAAACCCGTTTAACCCCTCTAAACCCTCCTAAACCACTCTAAACCCTTCTAAACCTCTTTAAACCCCTCTAAAACTCTATAAACCACTCTAACCACCTCGAAACCCATCAAAGCCCTCTAAACGCCTCTAACCGCTCTAAACCATTCAGAAACCCATATTAATCCCCTCTAAAGCTCCGTAAAGCCCTTGAAACACCTCCAAACCCACTCTAAACACATCCAAACCCTTCTAAACACTTCTAAACACCTGGAAACCATTGAAACCCCTCTAAAACCCTCTAACCACACAATACCACACTAACCACAGAAAGGAAGGACATTAGCTTTGAGGATGTGGAATCGATATGGGTAGAGCTGCGAAGCACTAAGGGGCAGAAAACGCTAGTGGGAGTTGTGTACAGGCCACCTAACAGTAGTAGTGGAGTTGGGGATGGCATCAAACAGGAAATTAGAAATGCGTGCAACAAAGGTAAAACAGTTATAATGGGTGACTTCAATCTACATATAGATTGGGTGAATCAAATTGGCAAGGGTCTGAGGAAGAGGATTTCTTGGAATGTATGCGGGATAGTTTTCTAAACCAACATGTAGAGGAACCAACGAGAGAGCAGGCTATTCTAGACTGGGTATTGAGTAATGAGGAAGGGTTAGTTAGCAGTCTTGTTGTGCGTGGCCCCTTGGGCAAGAGTGACCATAATATGGTTGAGTTCTTCATTAGGATGGAGGGTGACATCGTTAATTCAGAAACAAGGGTCCTGAACTTAAAGAAAGGTAACTTTGAGGGTATGAGACGTGAATTGGCCAAGATAGACTGGCGATTGATTCTTAATGGGTTGACGGTGGATATGCAATGGAAGGCATTTAAAGACTGCATGGATGAACTACAACAATTGTTCATCCCAGTTTGGCAAAAAAAGAAATCAGGGAAGGTAGTGCATCCGTGGATAACAAGGGAAATCAGGGATAGTATCAAAACAAAAGATGAAGCGTACAAATTAGCCAGAAAAAGCAGCCTACCAGAGGACTGGGAGAAATTCAGAGACCAGCAGAGGAGGACAAAGGGCTTAGTTAGGAAAGGGAAAATTGATTATGAAAGAAAACTGTCAGGGAACATAAAAACTGACTGCAAAAGCTTTTATAGATATGTGAAGAGAAAAAGATTATCTAAAACAAATGTAGGTCCCTTGCAGTCAGAAACGGGTGAATTGATCATGGGGAACAAGGACATGGCAGACCAATTGAATAACTACTTTGGTTCTGTCTTCACTAAGGAAGACATAAATAATCTGCCGGAAATAGCAGGGGACCGGGGGTCAAATGAGATGGAGGAACTGAGTGAAATCCAGGTTAGCCGGGAAGTGGTGTTAGGTAAATTGAATGGATTAAAGGCCGATAAATCCCCAGGGCCAGATAGGCTGCATCCTAGAGTACTTAAGGAAGTAGCCCCAGAAATAGTGGATGCATTAGAAGAGTTCAAAACTCCTTAGATTCTGGAGTAGTTCCTGAGGATTGGAGGGTAGCTAATGTAACACCACTTTTTAAAAAGGGAGGGAGAGAGAAAACGGGGAATTACAGACCAGTTAGTCTAACGTCAGTAGTGGGGAAACTGCTAGAATCAGTTATTAAAGATGGGATAGCAGCACATTTGGAAAGTGGTGAAATCATTGGACAAAGTCAGCATGGATTTATGAAGGGTAAATCATGTCTGACGAATCTTATAGAATTTTTCGAGGATGTAACTAGTAGAGTGGATAAGGGAGCGGTAGTGTTATATCTGGACTTTCAGAAGGCTTTCGACAAGGTCCCACATAAGAGATTAATATACAAACTTAAAGCATACGGTATTGGGGTTTCAGTATTGATGTGGATAGAGAACTGGCTGGCAGACAGGAAGCAAAGAGTAGGAGTAAACGGGTCCTTTTCACAATGGCAGGCAGTGACTAGTGGGGTACCACAAGGCTCAGTTCTGGGACCCCAGCTATTTACGATATATATTAATGATTTGGACGAGGGAATTGAATGCAACATCTCCAAGTTTGCGGATGACACGAAGCTGGGGAGCAGTGTTAGCTGTGAGGAGGATGGTAGGAGGCTGCAAGGTGACTTGGATAGGCTGGGTGAGTGGGCAAATGCATGGCAGATGCAGTATAATGTGGATAATTGTGAGGTTATCCACGTTGGTGGCAAAAACAGGAAAGTAGATTATTATCTGAATGGTGGCCGATTAGGAAAGGGGGAGATGCAACGAGACCTGGGTGTCATGGTACACCAGTCATTAAAAGTAGGCATGCAGGTGCAGCAGGCAGTGAAGAAGGTGAATGGTATGTTAGCATTCATAGCAAAAGGATTTGAGTATAGGAGCAGGGAGGTTCTACTGCAGTTGTACAGGGTCCTGGTGAGACCACACCTGGAGTATTGCGTACAGTTTTGGTCTCCTAATCTGAGGAAATACATTCTTGCCATAGAGGGAGTACAGAGAAGGTTCACCAGATTGATTACTGGGATGTCAGGACTTTCATATGAAGAAAGACTGGATAGACTCGGTTTGTACTCGCTAGAATTTAGAAGATTGAGGGGGGATCTTATAGAAACGTACAAAATTCTTAAGGGGTTGGACAGGCTAGATGCAGGAAGATTGTTCCCGATGTTGGTGAAGTCCAGAACAAGGGGTCACAGTTTAAGGATAAAGGGGAAATCTTTTAGGACCGAGATGAGGAAAACCTTTTTCACACAGAGAGTGGTGAATCTGTGGAATTCTCTCCCGCAGAAGGTAGTTGAGGCCAGTTCATTGGCTATATTTAAGAGGGAGTTAGATGTGGCCCTTGTGGCTAAAAGGATCAGGGGGTATGGAGAGAAGGCAGGTACAGGATACTGAGTTGGATGATCAGCCATGATCATATCGAATGGCGGTGCAGGCTCGAAGGGCCGAATGGCCTACTCCTGCACCTATTTTCTATGTTTCTATACCGCTGTAAACACCTCTACACCCCTCGAAACCCCTCTAAAGCCATCTAAAGCGCTCTAAACCCATCTAAAGCCCTCTAAACACCTCTAAAGCCCTCTAAATCCATCTAAACAACTAAACCCCTCTAAACCCCTGCAGAACACTCTATACCCCTCTAAACCCCATGAATCACCTGGAAACCCCTCTAATCCCCTACAAACACATCTAAATACCTCTAATCCCCTCTAAACCCCTCGAAACCTTTCGAAACCCTCTAACCCCCTCTAAATCCTTCGAAACCCCTCTAAATCATTCGAACCCCCTCTAAACACCTTTAAACCTAAGCCCCTCTAAGCCCCTCCGAACCCCTCTACCCACCTCTAAACCCCTCTACACACCTCTAAACCCCTCTAACCCAATCGAAACCCCTCTACCCACCTCTAAACCTCTCTTAACCACTCTAAACCCATCTTCACCGCTCTAAACCCATCTAAAGCCCTGTAAACACCTTTAAACCACTAAAGCCCGCTAAATTCCTATAGACCCCTCTAAAACTCTCTAAACCCCTCTAAACTTCTCTAAACCCCTCTAAAACTCTCTAAATCACTCTAAACACCTCTAAAGCCCTCTAAACAAATCTAAACCCCTCTAAACACATCTAACCCAAAATAAAGCCCTCTAAAGCACTCTAAACGTATCTAAACACCTCTAAACTCAACTAAATCCCACCAACCCCCGCTAAACCACTCTAAACGCCTCTAAGCCCCTCTAAATATCTGGAAACCCCTCTAGCCCTCTAAACTCCTCTAAACCATTCAAACACACTACAAAACCCCTCTAAAACACTCGAAACCCTTCGAAACCTTTCAAAACCCTCTTAATCATTCAAAACCCCTTTAAACCCCTCTAAAAACTTCTAAGCACATCTAAGTCCCTCTGAACCCCCTCTAAACACATCTAAGCACCTCGAAACCCCTCGAAACCCCTCTAATTCGGGTTTCCGGTTGGCGGCGCGACCTACGTTGCATCGGCCCCTGAAGCCTGTCTGTCTTTTTTATTTTTTTTGTCCAGTTGAATGTGTTCTTTTTATATTGTTTTTACTGTGTATATGTGGGGGGCGGGGAGGACTTTTAAATTTCTTCCCTGTACTGGTGACCCGACCTTTTTCCTGTCGAGTCTCCGTTGTCGTTGGGGCCGAGCACCGTGGAGCGGCCTCCAGCCGGAACTAGCTGGGGGCTTCAGTCGCGGAGCTGCGGACAACTCAACATCGTGGGGCTGGCCGGCCTCGGGGCGTGGCTCGCTGCTGCGGCCCGACTCCGGATCTCGGAGGCCCCAGCCGCAGGTCCGGTGGACGGTGACATCGGGAGCTCGCGGGTGCTGGTGGGAGACCGATTTTCGGAGCTCCCGCAACGCAACTTCTCCCGCCCGTGTCGCGGGGGTGGAACGACCCGGAGCGGGGCCGTACATCGCCCGGCGCGGCTTCACCGGTCGCGGGACATGCCAACGACCGCCGGGGGGTCCTCTAGAGGGCTTTAGAGGGGTTTCTAGGGCTTTAGAGCGGTTCGAAGGGGCGTACAGGTGTTTAGAGTGGTATGGTGGGGTTAGAGGGGTTTAGAGGGGTTTCGATGGGTTTAGAGGGGTTAGGGTGCTTTCGAGCGGTTTGGAGAGGTTTAGAGCGGGTTAGAGGGGTTTGGAGTGGTTTGGAGGGATTTAGAGCGCATAGAGGGGTTTATAGGAGTTTAGAGGGCTTTACAGGGTTTTAAAGGGGTTTAGAAGGGGTTAGGGGGGTTCGGAGGGGGTTAGAGGGGTTTAGTCAAGTCAAGTGAAGTCACATTTATTTATATAGCACATTTAAAAAACAACTCTCGTTGGACAAAGTGCTTTACATTTGTTATAAGAATAGTATAAACAAACAAACTACATACATATATACATATAGCCCTCGCTCAGTGGACGTCAGGAAAGGCTTGGGAGTATAGATACATTTTTAGTCTTGACTTAAAGGAGTCGATGGAGGGGACAGTTCTGATGGGAAAGGGGATGCTGTTCCACAGTCTAGGAGCTGCAACCACAAAGGTGCGGTCGCCCCTAAGCTTATGCCTAGACCGCGGGATATTCAGCAGCCCCAAGTCGGCCGATCTGAGGGACCTGGAGGTGGAGTGGTGGGTGAGAAGACTTTTAATGTTGCAGGGGGCAAGCCCATTGAGGGCTTTGTAGACATAGAGGAGGGTCTTGAAATGTATACGGAACCGCACAGGGAGCCAGTGGAGAGAGGCCGGGATCGGGGTGATGTGGTCCCTTTTCCGGGTGCCCGTCAGGAGTCTCGCTGCGGCGTTTTGGACCAGTTGCAGGCGGGACAGGGAAGATTGTCTCATGCCAGTGTAAAGAGAGTTGCAGTAAAATAGGCGGGAGGAGATCAATGAGAGCTGCTTAGAGGTGTTTAGAGGGGCTTAGAGGGGTTACGAAGGATTTAGACTGGTTTAGAGGAGTTTCGAATGGTTTCGAGGCGGTTGGAGGGGTTTAGAGGGGTTTAGAAGCGTGTAGATGAGTTTAGAGGGGGTTAGAGTGCTGTAGAGGGGTTTAGAGGGGTTTAGAGAGGTTTTGATGGCTTTAGAGGTGTTTAGAGGGCTTTAGAGGGGTTTGAAGGGGCGTAGATGTATTTAGAGAGGTATGGTGGGGTTAGAGGGTTTTAGAGGGGGTTCGATGGGTTTAGAGTGGTTTAGAGGGATTTAGAGGGCATAGAGGGGTTTAGAGGAGTTTAGAGGGCTTTACAGGGGGTTATAGAGGTTTAGAAGGGCTTAGGGGGGTTCGGAGGGGGTTAGAGGGGTTTAGAGGGGTTTCGAGGTGATTTAAGGGGGTTAGAGCGGTTTTGACTGGTTTAGAGAGCTAGAAGGGTTGAGAGGGGTTTAGAGGGGATTACAGGGGTTCAGGGGGGCTAAGAGGGGTCTAGAGGTGTTTAGAGGGCTGTAGAGGGGTTTAAAGGGGTTCAGAGGGCTTTAGAGTGGTTCAAAGGTATTTAGAGGGATTCAGAGGGATTTCGAGCGGTTTAATGGGGTGTAGGGGGGTTAAGAGGGATTTCGAGATGGTTAGAGGCGGTTAGAGGGGGTTAGTTTAGAGGGGTTTAAAGTGGGCTTAGACGTGTTTAGAGGGGTTCAGAGGGGCTTAGAAGGGTTTGAAATGGTTTAGAGGGGTTTGAATGATGTAGAGGTATTTAGAGTTGTTTCAAAGTGTTTCGAGGGGATTAGATAGTGTTAGAAGGGTTTAGAGGGGGTTAGAAGTGTTTAGAGAGGTTTATATGGCTATAGAGGTGTTTAGAGATGTTTATAGGGGTTTGGAGGGGTTTCGATGTGTTTAGAGGGCGTAGAGGGGTTTATAGGGCTTTAGAGGGGGTTGAAGGGGCGTAGGTGTTTAGCGAGGTATGGTGGGGTTAGAGGGTTTTGAGGGGTTTCGATGGGTTTAGTGGGGTTTCGAGGGGTTTAAAGGGGGTTAGAGAGGGCATTAGAGGTGTTTAGAGTGGGGTAGAGGTGTTTAGTAACTGTAGAGGGGTTTGGAGTGCTGTAGAGGGGTTTAGAGGAGTATAGTGGGGTTAGAGGGTTTTAGAGGGGGTTCGCGTGGTTTAGAGAGGTTTAGGTTTCGAGCGGTTTGGAGTGCTTTAGAAGGTGTTAGAGGGGGTTGGAGTGGTTTAGAGGGATTTAGAAGGGTTTAGAGGGCAAAGAGGGGTCGAGAGGTGTTTATAGGGCATTACATGGTTTTAGAGGGGGTTAAAGGGGTTTAGAGGGCTTGTTTAAAGGTATTTCGAGGGATTTAGAGGGATTTACAGCGGTTGAGAGGGATTTATAGGGGTTAAGAGGTATTTCGAGATTGGTAGAGGCGGTTAGAGGGGTTTAGAGTGGGTTAGAGGGGCAGAGCGGTTTAGAGGGATTTAGTGGGGTTTTCAGGGGTTTAAAGGGCTTTGGAGTGGTTTAGAGGGGGTTAGTGGGCTTTAGAGGGGTTTGGGGGGCTGTACATGGGTTTAGGGGAGTGTAGAGGGGTTTAGAGGTGTTTAGAGGGCTTTAGAGGGGTTTAGAGGGGTTTAGATGGATTTACAGGGGGTTAGAGAGCCTTGGAATTGTTTAGAGGGGGTTAGAAGTGTTTCGAAGGGTTTCGCATGGTTTAGAGGGTTTTAGAGGGGGTTGGAGAGTATTAGAAAGGTTTAGGGCGCTAGAGGGGCATAGACGGGCTTAGAGGCGTATAGAGGGGTTTAGTGGGGCTTAGAGGGGTTTACAGAGGTTTAGAGGGTCTTAGATGGTTTCGAGGGGGTTAGAGGGGTTCAGAGGGATTTAGAAGTGTTTAGAGGGGTTTAGATGGATTTAGAGGGGGTTAGAGGGATTTCCTGATGCTTTGAGAGGTTTCACCGGGTTTAGAGTGTTCAAGAGGAGTTTAGAGGGGGTTTAGAGGTGTTTAAAGGGCTTTAGACGTGTTTAGAGGGATTTCGGGGAGGTTAGGGAGCTTTAAAGGTGTTAAGATGGGTTTAGATCGTTTTAGAGGGCTTTCGAGAGGTTTGGAGGGTTGTAGAGGTGTTTAGAGAGGTTTGGAGGGATGTAGACGTGTTAAGAGAGGTATAGTGTGGTTAGGAGGTTTTAGATGTGTTTCAAGGGGGTTAGAGGGGATTTCGAGGTGGTTAGAAGGGTTTGGAGTGGTTTGGTGGTTTAGAGGGGTTTAGATTGATTTCGATTAGTTTAAGGGGTTTAGAGTGGAGAGAGAAGTTTAGAGGTGTTTGGAGGGCTTTACAGGGTTTTAGAGGGGTCTAGAGGGGGTTAGATGAGTTTAGAGTGGTTTAGTGGAGTTCTGGGTGGTTCAGAAGGGTTAGAGGGGTTTAGAGGGGCTGAAAGGACTTTAGAGGAGATTAGGGCGGTTAAGAGGGTTTAGAGGTGTTGAGAGGGATTTCGAGGTGGGTAGAGGCGGTTAGAAAGGGTTAGAGTGGTTTAGAGGGATTTAGAGGGGTTTAGAGGTGTTTCGAGGGCTTTAGAGCGTTTAAACGGGGTTTAGAGGTCTGTAGAGTTGTTTAAAGGTGTTTAGAGGTGTTTAGAGGGATTTAGTGCGGTTTAGAGGGGTTTACAGGGGTTAAGTGGGATTTCGAGTTGGGTAGGGGTGGTTAGAGGGGGTTAGAGGGGTTTAGAGGGGTTTAGAGGGGCTTAGAGCTGTTTAGAGGGGTTCAGAGGGGGCTTAGAATTAATTAGAGGGGTTTAGAGGTGTTTCGAATGATTTCGAGCGGTTTCGAGGGGTTTCGAATGGTTTCGAGGGGTTTGGAGGGGTTTAGAGGGTTTAGAAGTGTTTATCGGGTTTTAGATGTGTTTGGAGGGCTGTAGAGGGGTTTAGGAGTATAGTGGGGTTAGAGGGTTTTAGAGGGGTTTCGAGGGGAAGAGGGGTTTAATAATAATAATAATAATAATCTTTATTGTCATTGTACAAGACAACGACATTTTGTTGGAGCAGTCCTCCAGCTGCACAGGAATATCAGTATAAAAATACGTTTGTAAAATAACTATTAAAAAATCAGACTATAAACATATAGGAGTATGGGCGGGTGTGTGAGAGAGAGGGGGGGGGGGTCAGTGTGGGAGGGGGATAGAGTTCAGTAGTGTCACAGCTCTATGGTAGAAGCTGTTTTTTAGTCTTGTCGTGCGGGGGCTCAGTGTCCTGTATCGTCTTCCCGAGGGCAGGGGGGTGAAGAGGCAGTGTCCAGGGTGTGTGCTGTCTCTAATGATGCCCTTGACCCTCCGGATGCAGCGGGTCCGGTAGATGTCCTCCAGTCTGGGGAGCTGGGTGCCAGTGATCCTCTCAGCAGTCTTATTGACGCGTTGAAGAGCTTTCCTGTCCTCTGCGGTGCAGCCAGAGTACCATACTGTGATGCAGTATGTGAGAACTGACTCGATGGCTGACCTGTAGAAGCTCACCAGCAGCTGTTGTGGGAGACGTGCCCTCTTGAAGCACCTCAGGAAGTGAAGCCTTTGAAGTCCTTTCTTGACCGTCGCCGTGATGTTGACGGTCCAGGTCAGGTCGTGGCTGATGTTGACCCCGAGGTACCTGATGTTCTGCACAGCCTCCACTGTCTCGCCGTTAATGGTGATGGGCTGATGGACGAAGGTCTTCGGTCTCCTCCTGAAGTCCAGGATCATCTCCTTTGTTTTTGTTGCGTTGAGGATCAGGTTGTTCTCACGGCTCCAGCTCACCAGGTTCTCTACCTCTGTCCTGTAGGCGGCCTCGTTGTTACTCGTGATCCTGCCTACCACGATGGTGTAATCTGCAAACTTTAATATGGTGTTGGTCTCGTGGGTGGGTTTTTAGTCGAGAGTGTAGAGGGAGAAGAGGAAGGGGCTCAGCGCACAGCCCTGTGGTGCACCGATGTTCAGGGTGATGCTGGAGGAGACCTGCCTCCCCATGTGCACAGTCTGTGGTCGGCCGGTGAGAAAGTCCAGGACCCAGCTGCGCAGGTGTGTGTTGAGGCCCAGGTGGTCCAGCTTGGTGACTAGTTTATGGGGGGATGGGGGGGGGGGGGGGGGGGGGGGGATGATGTTAAAGGCGGAGCTATAATCTATGAATAGCATCCGCACATAACTGTCCCGCTGGTCAAGGTGTGTCAGGGTGGAGTGGAGGGCCAGTGACACTGCGTCCTCCGTCGACCTGTTTGCCCTATAGGCAAATTGGTGGTGGTCTAAGGAGGGGGGGATGCTGTTCTTCAAGTGTCCCAGTACCAGACGTTCGAAGCACTTCATCACCACCGGTGTCAGCGCCACTGGCCGATAGTCGTTGAGGGACCTGATGGCTGATTGTTTTGGGACAGGGATGATTGTGGCTGTCTTGAGGCATGTGGGGACGGAGGCCTGCAGCAGGGAGGTGTTAAACAGGTTTAGAGACTTTCAGAGGGCTTTAGCGGGGTTTAGAGGGGTTTAGAGTGGGTTAGAGTGCTTTTGAGGGGTTTGGATGGGTGTAGAAGTGTTTAGAGGTGTTTAGAGCGATTAAGATGGGTTGTAAGATGTTCAGAAGTGATTAGAGGGTGGTAGATGGGGTTAGAGGGGTCTAGATGGGTTTAGAGGGGCTTAGAGGTGGTTAGAGGTCGTTGAAGGGGTTTAGAGGGGGTTAGAGCGGTTTAGGTTGGGGGGTTGGCAGATTTAGAGGGCTTTAGATGTGTTTAGAGGGCTTTAGATGTGTTTAGAGGGCTTTAGAGAGGGTTGGAGGTGTGTTGAGGTGTTTAGAAACATAGAAACATAGAAATTAGGTGCAGGAGTAGGCCATTCGGCCCTTCGAGCCTGCACCGCCATTCAATATGATCATGGCTGATCATCCACTCAGTATCCCGTACCTGCCTTCTCTCCATACCCTCTGATCCCCTTAGCCACAAGGGCCACATCTAACTCCCTCTTAAATATAGCCAATGAACTGGCCTCGACTACCCTCTGTGGCAGGGAGTTCCAGAGATTCACCACTGTTCCGGAGTTTCACCACTTTATATGGGGTTTGGAGAGGTATAGTGGGGTTAAAGGGGTTTCGAGGGGTTTAAAGGTGTTTAGAGGGCTGTAGAGTGTTTGTAAGGTGTTTAGTGAGCTTGGTGGGGTTTACAGAGGTTAAGAGGGGTTCCGAGGGGTGCAGTGAGGTTTAAAGTGGGTAGAGTGGTTAAGAGTGCTTTAGAGGGGTTTAGAGGGATTTAGAGGGGATTCGAATAATTTAGATGGGTTTAGAAGGGTTTCGAAAGGTTTGGAGTGGTTTAGAGGGGATTACAGTGTTAGAAGGGTTTAACGGGGTTCGAGGTGTTCAGAGGGAATTAGAGAGTGTTAGAAGAGTAGAGGGGTTTAGAATGGTTTAGAGGGGTTTCGAGATGTTTTGTGAGGTTTTGAGGGGCTAGCGGGCTTTAGAAGTGTTTCGAGGGCTTTATAGGTGTTAGAGGGGTTTCGATGGGTTTAGTGGTGTTTCGAGGGGCTTGGACTGGTTTAGAGGCGTTCAGAATGGTTTAGAGTGATTTAGAGGGTCTTAGAGGGAGTTTGAGGGGTTTAGTGGGGCTAGAGGATTTTTAGAGGGGTTGAGAGGGATTTCGATGGGGTTCGAGGGGTTTGGAGTCGTTTAGAGGGGGGGCTAGAGGGGTTAGTGTGGTTTAGAGGGGTTTAGAGGGGTTTAGTGTGGACAGAGGGGTTAGATATGTTTAGAGGGCGTTAAAGGGTCTTAGAGGAATTTAGGCTACACAAAAATGCTGGAGAAACTCAGCGGGTGCAGCAGCATCTCTGGAGCGAAGGAGATAGGCATCGTTTCGGGCCGAAACACTTCGTCAGACTGGGTTCAGAGCGTTTTAGAAGGGTATAGAGTCGTTTATATGGGTTTAAAGGGGTTTCGAGGGCATTTTAGTGGTTTAAAGTGTTTAGCGGGCTTTAGAGGGGTTTAGAGCGGTTAGAAGGGGTTTAGATGGGTTAAGAGTGGGTAGAGGGGGTCAGACAGGGTTGGGTTTATAGGGGGTTTAGAGGGGTTTAGAGGGGTTAGAGGGGTTTAGAGTGGTGGGGGGGGGGGTTAGAGTGGGCTAGAAGGGGGTTAGAGTTGTCTAGAGGGGTTTAGAGAGGTTAGAGGGGGTTTAGAGTGGATTAGAGGCGCTTTAATGTGTTTTGAATGGTTCACAGGGGCTTAGAGCTGCTTAGAATGGTTTACAGTGGTTTCGAGGAGTTTAGAGGGGGTTCGAAGGCTTTAGAGGGTTTTCAGGGGATTAGAGAGTGTTAGAATGATTTAGAGGGGTTGAGATGGTTTTAGAGGGATTTAGAAGGGTTTAGAGTGGTTTAGAGTGGTTTAGAGTGGTTTAGACGTGTTTGGAGGGCTTTAGAGGTGTTTAGAGTGGTTTAGAGAGTTTTAGAGGTGATTAGAGAGGTTTAGAGGGATTTAGTGGTGTTTAGAGGGGTATAGAGGAGTTTAAAGAGGTTTAGAGGGCTGTAGTGGTTTAAAGGTGATTAGAGGGGTTTAGAGCGGTTTAGAGGGGTCTAAAGTAGTTAGGAGGGGGTTCGAAGTAGGTAGAGCTCATTAGAGGGGGATAGAGAGGTTTAAATGGGTTTAGAGGGCTATAAATGGGGTTAGAGTGCTTTAGACTGGTTTAAATTGGTTTAGATTGGTTTGGAGGGATTCAGAGGGGTTTAGAGGGTGTTGGAAGGGGTTAGAGGGGGTTAGAGTGCTTTAGAGTGCTTTAGAGGGGTTTATAGGTGTTTAGAGGGCTTTAGAGAGTTTAAGAGGGGGTTAGAGGGGTTCAGAGGGGTTTAGAAGTGGGTAGCGGGTGTGAGAGGGGATTAGAGGGGTTTAGATGGGGTTGGACTGGTTTAGAGGGATTTAGAGAGCGTTGGAGGTGTTTACAGGGAGCTATAGAGTGTTAGTGGTTTAGAGTAGTTTTTAGTGTTTTAGAGGGGTTTCGAATGATTTAGAGAGGTTTAGAGTGGCTTCGAATGATTTAGAGGGGTTTATAGGGGTTTCGAATGGTTTTGAGGGGTTTGAATGATGTAGAGGCATTTAGAGTTGTTTCGAAGTGTTTCGAGGGGATTAGATAGTGTTAGAAGGGTTTAGAGGGGGTTAGAAGTGTTTAGAGAGGTTTAGAGGGCTATAGAGGTGTTTAGAGATGTTTATAGGGGTTTGGAGGGGTTTCGATGTGTTTAGAGGGCTTAGAGGGGTTTATAGGGCTTTAGAGGGGTTTGAAGGGGCGTAGGTGTTTAGCGAGGTATGGTGGGGTTAGAGGGTTTTTGAGGGGTTTCGATGGGTTTAGTGGGGTTTCGAGGGGTTTAAAGGGGTTTTGAGTGCTAGAGTGGTGTAAAGGTATTTAGAGTGCATTCGAGCGGTTTGGAGAGGTTTAGAGGGAGTTAGATGGGTTTGGAGTGGTTTAAAGGGATTTAGAAGGCATAGAGGGGTTTAGAGGAGTTTAGAGGGCTTTACAGGGGTTTAAAGGGGGTTAGAAGTGTTTAGATGAGTTTAGAGGGGTTTAGAGTGCTGTAGAGGGGTTTAGAGGGGTTTAGAGTGCTGTAGAGGGGTTTAGAGGGGTTTAGAGGGGTTTAGAGAGGGCATTAGAGGTGTTTAGAGTGGGGTAGAGGTGTTTAGTAACTTTAGAGTGGTTTGGAGTGCTTTCGAGGGGTTTAGAGGAGTATAGTGGGGTTAGAGGGTTTTAGAGGGGGTTCGCGTGGTTTAGAGAGGTTTAGGTTTCGAGTGGTTTGGAGTGCTTTAGAAGGTGTTAGAGGGGTTTGGAGTGGTTTAGAGGGATTTAGAAGGGTTTAGAGGGCAAAGAGGGGTTGAGAGGTGTTTATAGGGCATTACATGGTTTTAGAGGGGTTTAAAGGGGTTTAGAGGGCTTGTTTAAAGGTATTTCGAGGGATTTAGAGGGATTTACAGCGGTTGAGAGGGATTTATAGGGGTTAAGAGGTATTTCGAGATTGGTAGAGGTGGTTAGAGAGGTTTAGAGTGGGTTAGAGGGGCAGAGCGGTTTAGAGGGGTTTAGTGGGGTTTTGAGGGGTTTAGAGGGCTTTGGAGTGGTTTAGAGGGGGTTAGTGGGCTTTAGAGGGGTTTGGGGGGCTGTACATGGGTTTAGGGGAGTGTAGAGGGGTTTAGAGGTGTTTAGAGGGCTTTAGAGGGGTTTAGAGGGGTTTAGATGGATTTACAGGGGGTTAGAGAGCCTTGGAATTGTTTAGAGGGGGTTAGAAGTGTTTCGAAGGGTTTCGCATGGTTTAGAGGGTTTTAGAGGGGGTTGGAGAGTATTAGAAAGGTTTAGGGCGCTAGAGGGGCATAGACGGGCATAGAGGCGTATAGAGGGGTTTAGTGGGGCTTAGAGGGGTTTACAGAGGTTTAGAGGGTCTTAGATGGTTTCGAGGGGGTTAGAGGGGTTCAGAGGGATTTAGAAGTGTTTAGAGGGGTTCAGAGGGATTTAGAGGGGGTTAGAGGGATTTCCTGATGCTTGGAGAGGTTTCACCGGGTTTAGAGTGTTCAAGAGGAGTTTAGAGGGGGTTTAGAGGTGTTTAAAGGGCTTTAGACGTGTTTAGAGGTATTTCGGGGAGGTTAGAGGGCTTTAAAGGTGTTAAGATGGGTTTAGATCGTTTTAGAGGGCTTTCGAGAGGTTTGGAGGGTTGTAGAGGTGTTTAGAGAGGTTTGGAGGGATGTAGACGTGTTAAGAGAGGTATAGTGTGGTTAGGAGGTTTTAGATGTGTTTCAAGGGGGTTAGAGGGGATTACGAGGTGGTTAGAAGGGTTTGGAGTGGTTTGGTGGTTTAGAGGGATTTAGAGAGGTTTAGATTGATTTCGATTAGTTTAAGGGGGTTAGAGTGGAGAGAGAAGTTTAGAGGTGTTTGGAGGGCTTTACATGATTTTAGAGGTGTCTAGAGGGGTTTAGATGAGTTTAGAGTGGTTTACTGGAGTTCTGGGTGGTTCAGAAGCGTTAGAGGGGTTTAGAGGGGCTGAAAGGACTTTAGAGGAGATAAGGGCGGTTAAGAGGGTTTAGAGGTGTTGAGAGGGATTTCGAGGTGGGTTGGGGCGGTTAGAAAGGGTTAGAGTGGTTTAGAGGGATTTAGAGGGGTTTAGAGGTGTTTCGAGGGCTTTAGAGCGTTTTTATCTGTTTAATTTTTTTGAAAGTAATTGTGTATCACATTCTTTTTTTCTTTTTCTAAGGCACTTTACAAGAAGGAGATGCAATATAATTCTAATAAACCGGGATGACCACCCAAGTCCTAAAATTCTGAGGTATTTGTTTGCACCATATGATTCAGGAATATTACCTTGATTTACAATGCAAGACGATAGACAAATAAAGAATGGAGGAATTACATTTTGTAGTTGGAATATAAGGGGTGCCAACGAACCAATTAAGAGGGGTAATATATTTGCCCAACTAAAATCGTTGAAAAACGACATAATGTTTTTGCAGGAGACACACATGAAACAACAAACACAAATAAGATTAAAGGCGAATTGGATAGGCCAAACATACTACTCCTCATTTACTTCTAAATCTAGGGGTACAGCTATTCTTATTAGGAAAGGTATTCCTTTTAAATTAAAGAATACCATATCAGATAAAGAGGGAAGATATATTATAGTTTCGGGTGAAATTTATGCAACCCCACTAACTTTGATAAATATTTATGCTCCGAATTTTGATAACCCCCACTTTTTCGATAAAATTATTGACATAATATCAGAGTTTAATTACCAAAATGTGATAATAGGGGGGGACTTTAACTGTGTTTTAGATTCATATCTAGATAAATCAGCAAAACAAAAGAAGAGTAATTTAAAATCTAAAACTAGCGAACTTCTAAATACATATATAAAAAATACTAATATAATAGATGTATGGAGATCTGCTAATCCAGTTGGAAGGGAATACTCGTTTTACTCTTCGGTGCATAAAACTTATTCAAGAATTTATTATTTTTTAGTGGATATGAAATTAATGCCATATACAAACAACCCAACATACCACATTAGTAGTATCTCAGATCACTCCCCGTTGACATTTTCAGTAAAATTTGAGGGAATGCCGGGTAAAAATTTTTTTTGGAGGTTTAATACACATATTTTAAATGACGTGCAAGGCTATCAATATTTAAAACAACAAATGGAACTTTTTTTCGATACAAATGATATACCAGGTACTTTGCCTTCTTTATTATGGGAAACTTTTAAGGCATTTATGAGAGGAATTATAATTTCATATCAAAGTTTTCAAAATAAAAAGAATAAGACAGAACAATTGTTGTTAGAACAAGAAATCAGACAGTTAGAGTTGGATAATACCAAAGATTCCACGACAGATAAACACAATAAGATAATATTACTGAAATTTAAACTTAATCGAATTTTATCGGCAAGAGTAATAAGACTATTCCAAATTACAAAACAGGAACATTTTGAGTTTGGTGACAAACCACATAAGCTTTTAGCTCGCCAATTGAAAAAACAAGAAAAGGAAAATACTATAACCAAAATTAAATCAGAGAAAGGTGAATTACTAATACTACCTAAAGATATTAATAATAGATTTGCCCAATTTTACCAAAACTTATATACATCTAAAATTAAAAGAGAAGATAGTAAAATAAATTTTTTTCTAGATAATTGTAATCTTCCAATACTGGACCTTTTGGAACAAGAGGAATTAGGAGCTCAAATTACAATCAAAGAAATAGGTGAAACAATAAAATCGCTGAAAAATGGTAAGACACCGGGACCAGATGGTTTTAATAATGAATTTTATAAAAAATTTCAGGAGATAACAACCCCTTATTTATTTAATTTATACTCCCATGCTTTTAAAGAAAACAAACTACCTGAAACACTAGCAGAATCAACTATTACGCTTATTCCAAAAAAAGATAAAGATTTAGAAGATCCGGGCTCGTACAGAGCTATATCACTTTTAAATACAGATCAGAACATTTTAGCAAAGATTTTAGCAAGAAGATTAAGCAAATATATTAGTAAATTGATAAACCCTGATCAAACGGGGTTTATACCTAAAAGATACTCATTTAATAATCTGAGACGCCTGTTTAATATAATGTACTCGCATAAAGTAGAGGAAGAAGATATATCAATTATTTCTTTGGATGCAGAGAAAGCATTTGATCAGGTAGAGTGGCAATACTTATATAAAGTACTACAAAAATTTAATATGGGAGAGAATTTTATAACATGGGTAAAATTATTATATGATAAACCGATGGCAAGAATGTTAACTAATAACATGTTATCTCAAAAATTTCAACTATCAAGGGGTAATAGGCAGGGATGTGCACTATCACCCCTGCTATTTGCCCTTATGATAGAACCCCTGGCTGAAAGTATAAGAATTCATCCGAATATTCAGGGCTATAATACCAGAGACTCAAAGAATAAAATCTCATTATATGCAGACGATATACTTTTATATATTACAAAGTCACAAACGAGTATACCAAATTTATTAAACTTAATAGAGGAATTTGGGTCTTTTTCTGGATATAGAATAAACTGGAATAAAAGTGAAATCATGACATTAAAACCTCAAGAACCTACACACTTACTGAAGTTCCCCTTTAAAATCGCAACAGAAAAATTTAAATATTTGGGTATTCAGATTACCAGAAAATATAAAGCATTATTCAACGCTAATTTCATGCCTTTATTAAATAAACTTAATACGTTGATTAAATTTTGGAAAACACTTCCCTTATCATTATTAGGTAGAATAAATGCAATAAAAATGATCTTCCTACCACAATTACTATACCTATTTCAATCTATACCGGTATATATACCAAAATATTTTTTTTTTAAATTAGACTCTAATATTACTAATTATATTTGGGACTATAGATCACATAGAATCACAAAAAAACACTTATGTAAACCAAAAGAGGTCGGGGGACTTTCACTTCCGAATTTTATGTATTATTACTGGGCAGTGCATATTAAGAATATGATTTATTGGTTGGATAGTTCTACCCAACAGACAGAATGGATAAAAATGGAGACGGAGGATTGCCATCCTTGTAATATAGGAACGATCCTCTTCTCCCCCAAAAAACTGAATAACACAATATATAAGAAGAACCCAATTATATATGGTACAATAAGAATTTGGAAACAAATAAAATTATCTTTAAAATTAAGAAATCTATCACTGTTAATGCCAATAGCGAATAACCCTTTATTTAAACCATCTCTTATTGATAAGACATATAACCAATGGGAAAGTCTCGGAATTAGAAGGATCGGGGATATGTATGAAATGGGAAACTTACTATCATTCCAACAACTACAATTAAAATTTAAATTGAAAAACAACCAATATTTTAAATATCTTCAGATTTGCGATTTCGTGAAAAAATATATACAAGGATATCAAAAAGCAACTCCTGACTTATTGGAAGAAGCAATGAATATTGAAGCTGACTCACAAAAATTAATATCATATTTATATAATAGTATTCTAAATATAGACCTACCATCGACAGAGGTACTTAGAGAAGAGTGGGAACGGGAACTAATGATAAAAATTACGAAGGTTAAATGGGAAAAATACCTGATATATATTCACAAATGTTCAATTAATGTAAGACATAATCTAATTCAATTTAAAATTGTACATAGATTATATTATTCAAAAACAAGATTGAACAAATTTTATCCAAATATATCCGCCACTTGTGATAAATGTCTAGCCCAAAAGGCAACTATAACACACTCCTTAGTTTCCTGCTTAAAACTTTATAGATTTTGGAATGATATTTTTGAAATATTTACAAAATTATTCAAGACAAGAATGGAACCTAATACTGAAATGATTATATTTGGCGTAATGGAAGATGGGAATAAATTGAATACATCTCAAAATCTATTCCTTAACTATGGTTTAATAATAGCAAAAAAATTAATTCTTAAATTTTGGAAGGGTACATCAATACCAACGCTTAAAATGTGGATTGCAAGTATGTTGGACACCGCTCATCTTGAGGAAATGCGATTCCTCCTAATGGATAAATCAGACCAATTCATAACGAGTTGGTCTCCATTCGTCGTTTTTTTGGAATCATATGGTGCAACACAATTGTAAAAAATAACTGTTTCAGGACTGGACGAGGGTTGGTCAAGACTATAAATAATGATCTCCTTTTCTTTTTTTCTTTTCTTTTCTTTTCTCTATTCTATCTCTCAACTTTCTTCATTTACTCGTTTTCTTTTTTCACACACTATATATTTCACATCTTTCTATCCTTTACTATCTAACTTCTTTTTCTTATTCTAATCTTTTTTCAGTGTAATAAAAAAAAAAATGAAGTTGTACATAAAATGTATTATGAAAATATATATTAGGCACTTTGGTGCCATATGACTGTACTTACTTCTAATAAAATAAAATATAAAAAAGCGTTTAAACGGGGTTTAGAGGGCTGTAGAGTTGTTTAAAGGTGTTTAGAGGTGTTTAGAGGGATTTAGTGCGGTTTAGAGGGGTTTAGAGGGGTTAAGTGGGATTTCGAGTTGGGTAGGGGTGGTTAGAGGGGGTTAGAGGGGTTTAGAGGGGTTTAGAGGGGCTTAGAGCTGTTTAGAGGGGTTCAGAGGGGGCTTAGAATTTGAGGGGTTTAGAGGTGTTTCGAATGATTTAGAGCGGTTTCGAGGGGTTTCGAATGGTTTCGAGGGGTTTGGAGGGGTTTCGAATGGTTTCGAGGGGTTTGGAGGGGTTTAGATGGTTTAGAAGTGTTTAGCGGGTTTTAGAGTGCTTTGGAGGGGTTTAGAGGGCTTTGGAGGTGTTTAGAGGGCTTTAGATGTGTTTAGTGGGCTTTAGATGTGTTTGGAGGGCTGTAGAGGGGTTTAGAGGAGTATAGTGGGGTTAGAGGGTTTTAGAGGGGTTTCGAGGGGATAGAGGGGTTTAATAATAATAATAATAATAATAATAATCTTTATTGTCATTGTACAAGACAACGACATTTTGTTGGAGCAGTCCTCCAGCTGCACAGGAATATCAGTATAAAATACGTTTAAAAAATAACTATTAAAAAATCAGACTATAAATATATAGGAGTATGGGCGGGTGTGTGAGAGAGAGGGGGGGGGGTCAGTGTGGGAGGGGGATAGAGTTCAGTAGTGTCACAGCTCTATGGTAGAAGCTGTTTTTTAGTCTTGTCGTGCGGGCGCTCAGTGTCCTGTATCGTCTTCCTGAGGGCAGGAGGGTGAAGAGGCAGTGTCCAGGGTGTGTGCTGTCTCTAATGATGCCCTTGACCCTCCGGATGCAGCGGGTCCGGTAGATGTCCTCCACTCTGGGGAGCTGGGTGCCAGTGATCCTCTCAGCAGTCTTAATGACGCGTTGGAGAGCTTTCCTGTTCTCTGCGGTGCAGCCAGAGTACCATACTGTGATGCAGTATGTGAGAACTGACTCGATGGCTGACCTGTAGAAGCTCACCAGCAGCTGTTGTGGGAGACGTGCCCTCTTGAAGCACCTCAGGAAGTGAAGCCTTTGAAGTCCTTTCTTGACCGTCGCCGTGATGTTGACGGTCCAGGTCAGGTCGTGGCTGATGTTGACCCCGAGGTACCTGATGTTCTGCACAGCCTCCACTGTCTCGCCGTTAATGGTGATGGGCTGATGGACGAAGGTCTTCGGTATCCTCCTGAAGTCCAGGATCATCTCCCTTGTTTTTGTTGCGTTGAGGACCAGGTTGTTCTCACGGCTCCAGCTCACCAGGTTCTCTACCTCTGTCCTGTAGGCGGCCTCGTTGTTACTCGTGATCCTGCCTACCACGATGGTGTCATCTGCAAACTTTAATATGGTGTTGGCCTCGTGAGTGGGTTTGCAGTCGAGAGTGTAGAGGGAGAAGAGGAAGGGGCTCAACACACAGCCCTGTGGTGCACCGATGTTCAGGGTGATGCTGGAGGAGACCTGCCTCCCCATGTGCACAGTCTGTGGTCGGCCGGTGAGAAAGTCCAGGACCCAGCTGCTCAGGTGTGTGTTGAGGCCCAGATGGTCCAGCTTGGTGACTAGTTTATGGGGGGGGGGGGGGGGGGGGGGGGGGATGATGTTAAAGGCGGAGCTATAATCTATGAATAGCATCCGCACATAACTGTCCCGCTGGTCAAGGTGTGTCAGGGTGGAGTGGAGGGCCAGTGACACTGCGTCCTCCGTCGACCTGTTTGCCCTATAGGCAAATTGGTGGTGGTCTAAGGAGGGGGGGATGCTGTTCTTCAAGTGTCCCAGTACCAGACGTTCGAAGCACTTCATCACCACCGGTGTCAGCGCCACTGGCCGATAGTCGTTGAGGGACCTGATGGCTGATTGTTTTGGCACAGGGATGATTGTGGCTGTCTTGAGGCATGTGGGGACGGAGGCCTGCAGCAGGGAGGTGTTAAACAGGTTTAGAGACTTTCAGAGGGCTTTAGCGGGGTTTAGAGGGGTTTAGAGTGGGTTAGAGTGCTTTTGAGGGGTTTGGATGGGTGTAGAAGTGTTTAGAGGTGTTTAGAGCGATTAAGATGGGTTGAAAGGTGTTCAGAAGTGATTAGAGGGTGGTAGATGGGGTTAGAGGGGTCTAGATGGGTTTAGAGGGGCTTAGAGGTGGTTAGAGGTTAGAGCGGTTTAGGATGGGGAGTTGGCGGATTTAGAGGGCTTTAGATGTGTTTAGAGGGCTTTAGATGTGTTTAGAGGGCTTTAGAGAGGTTTGGAGGTGTGTTGAGGTGTTTGGAGAGGTATAGTGGGGTTAAAGGGGTTTCGAGGGGTTTAAAGGTGTTTAGAGGTCTGTAGAGTGTTTGTAAGGTGTTTAGTGAGCTTGGTGGGGTTTACAGAGGTTAAGAGGGGTTCCGAGGGGTGCAGTGAGGTTTAAAGTGGGTAGAGTGGTTAAGAGTGCTTTAGAGGGGTTTAGAGGGGTTTAGAGGGGGTTCGAATAATTTAGATGTGGTTAGAAGGGTTTCGAAAGGTTTGGAGTAGTTTAGAGGGGATTACAGTGTTAGAAGGGTTTAACGGGGTTCGAGGTGTTCAGAGGGAATTAGAGAGTGTTAGAAGAGTAGAGGGGTTTAGAATGGTTTAGAGGGGTTTCGAGATGTTTTGTGAGGTTTTGAGGGGCTAGCGGGCTTTAGAAGTGTTTCGAGGGCTTTATAGGTGTTAGAGGGGTTTCGATGGGTTTAGTGGTGTTTCGAGGGGCTTGGACTGGTTTAGAGGCGTTCAGAATGGTTTAGAGTGATTTAGAGGGTCTTAGAGGGAGTTTGAGGGGTTTAGTGGGGCTAGAGGATTTTTAGAGGGGTTAAGAGGGATTTCGATGGGGTTCGAGGGGTTTGGAGTCGTTTAGAGGGGGGGCTAGAGGGGTTAGTGTGGTTTAGAGGGGTTTAGAGGGGTTTAGTGTGGACAGAGGGGTTAGATATGTTTAGAGGGCGTTAAAGGGTCTTAGATGAATTTAGGCTGCACAAAAATGCTGGAGAAACTCAGCGGGTGCAGCAGCATCTCTGGAGCGAAGGAGATAGGCATCGTTTCGGGCCGAAACACTTCGTCAGACGGTTCAGAGCGTTTTAGAAGGGTATAGAGTAGTTTATATGGGTTTAAAGGGGGTTTCGAGGGCATTATAGTGGTTTAAAGTGTTTAGCGGGCTTTAGAGGGGTTTAGAGCGGTTAGAAGGGGTTTAGATGGGTTAAGAGTGGGTAGAGGGGGTCAGACGGGGTTGGGTTTATAGGGGGTTTAGAGGGGTTTAGAGGGGTTAGAGGGGTTTAGAGTGGTGGGGGGGGGGTGGGTTTAGAGTGGGCTAGAAGGGGGTTAGAGTTGTCTAGAGGGGTTTAGAGAGGTTAGATGGGGTTTAGAGTGGATTAGAGGCGCTTCAATGTGTTTTGAATGGTTCACAGTGTTTTGAATGGTTCGAGGAATTTAGAGGGGTTTCGAAGGCTTTAGAGGGTTTTTAGGGGTTTAGAGTGGTTTAGACGTGTTTGGAGGGCTTTAGAGGTGTTTAGAGAGTTTTAGAGGTGATTAGAGAGGTTTAGAGGGATTTAGTGGTGTTTAGAGGGGTATAGAGGAGTTTAAAGGGGTTTAGAGGGCTGTAGTGGTTTAAAGGTGATTAGAGGGATTTAGAGGGGTTCAGAGCGGTTTAGAGGGGTCTAAAGTAGTTAGGAGGAGTTTCGAAGTAGGTAGAGCTCGTTAGAGGGGGCTAGAGAGGTTTAGAGGGGTTTAGAGGACTATAAATGGGGTTAGAGTGCTTTAGACTGGTTTAAATTGGTTTAGATTGGTTTGGAGGGATTCAGAGGGGTTTAGAGGATGTTGGAAGGGTTTAGAGGGGGTTAGAGTGCTTTAGAGGGCTTTAGAGGGGGTTATAGGTGTTTAGAGGGGTTTAGAGAGTTTAAGAGGGGGGTAGAGGGGTTCAGAGGGGTTTAGAAGTGGGTAGAGGGTGTGAGAGGGGGTTAGAGGGGTTTAGATGGGGTTCGACTGGTTTAGAGGGATTTAGAGAGCGTTGGAGGTGTTTAGAGGGAGCTATAGAGTGTTAGAGTGGTTTAGAGTAGTTTTTAGTGTTTTAGAGGGGTTTCGAATGATTTAGAGAGGTTTAGAGTGGCTTCGAATGATTTAGAGGGGGTTATAGGGGTTTCGAAAGGTTTCGAGGGGTTTAGAGGTGATTACAGATTGTTAGAAGGTTTAGAGGGCTTTAAAGGGGTTTGGAGGGGTGTAGAGGTGTTTCGAGAGGTATCGTGGGGTTAGAGGGTTTTAGATGTGTTTAGAGGTGTTTCGATGGGATTAAAGGGGTATAGAGGGCTGTAGAGTAGTTTAAGGCGTTTAGAGGGATTTAGTTGGGTTTAGAGCGGATCAGTGGGTGTAGAAGTGGGTAGATGGGGTTAGATGGTGTTATAGGTGATTAAGATGGGTTTAGTGGGGTTTCGAAGGGTGTTGATGGGTTTAGAGGGGTTTCCAGGGGTTTTGATGGTTTTGAGGGGCTAGCGGGCTTTAGAGGTGTTTAGGGGAGCTTTAGAGTGGTTTAAATGGGTTTAGAGGGCTTTAGAGGGGTTTGGAGGTGTTTAGAGGTTTTAGGGAGGTATAGTGGTGTTAGAAGGTTTTAGGGGGTTTCGTGGGGTTTAGAGGGGTTGCGAAGGGTTTAGTGGGGTTTTGAGGGGTTTGGAATGGTTTAGATAGTTTCAGAGGGGTTAGAGTGGTTTAGATGGGGTTAGAAGGTTCTAGTTGGCTTTGGAGTGGGCTTTTAGTGGGTTTTGGAGTGGTATAAAGGTGTTTAGAGTGTTTAGAGCGGTTACGAGCGGTTAAGAGGGGGTTGGAGTGGTTAAGAGGGGTTAAGAAGTGGGTAAAGTGTGTTAGAAGTGGGTAGAGGGGTTTAGAGGGGTTTAGCGGGGTTAAGAGGGGGTTAGAGGGGTTCAGAGGTTTAAAGGGACTTAGATGTGTTTAGAGGGGTTCCGAGGGGATTAGAGGGGCCTAGAAGGGCTTAGAAGGGTTTAGAGGGGTTTCGAATGAATTGGAGGGGTTTAGAGGAGGTTCGAAGTGTTTCGAGGGGTGTAGAGGGCTAGAGGGGCTTAGTAGGGTGTAGAGGGGATTATATGGGGTTGGAGGGGCTTAGAGGGTTTAGAGGGGATAGAGGGGTTCAGAGGTGTTTAGAGGGCTTTACATGGTTTAGAGGGGTTTAAAGGGGTTTAGAGGGCTTTAGAGTGGTTTAAAGGTTTTTAGATGGATTTAGAGCGATTTAAAGTTTTTAGATGTGTTGAGAGGGGTTTAGAGGGGTTTAGAGATGTTTCGAATGATTTAGAGTGGTTTAGAGGGGTTTTGAATGGTTGCGAGGGGTTTAAAGGGCTTTAGAGGTGTTTAGAGTGCTTTAGAGGGGATTAGAGGGGGTTAGTGGCCTTTAGAGGGGTTTGGAGGTCTGTAGAGGTGTTTTAATAATAATAATAATATATCTTTTATTGTCATTGCACGTCAGTGCAACGAGATTTAGTGTGCAGCTCCACTGATGTACAAGAAAGGTAAATAAATACAATACATAAATAAACAAGCTGAATTGATTGACGTGACCATCTGAGGGAGACTGTCCAAAGGGGGTGGGATGGGGGGGGGGCACTCATTAGGGCCGGTTCAGAGCCGCTATAGCTTTGAGGGGTATAGTGGGGTTTCGAGCGGATTGGAGTGGATCAGAGGGGTTTAGTGTGGTTTGGAGGGATTTAGAGGTGTTTAGAGTGCTTTAGAAGGGTTTAGATGGGCTTAGTGGGCTTTAGAGGGGTCTGCAGGGCTGTAGACGGGTTTTGAGGGGTATAGTGGGGTTTCGAACGGTTTGGAGTGTTTTAGAGGGGTATAGGGTGGTTTAGAGGGATTTAGAGGGGTTTAGAGGGGCTAGAGGGGATTACAGGTGTATAGAGGGGCTTAGAGGGGTTCGAGGGGTTTAGATGGGTTTAGGGTTAGAGCTGTTTACAGGGGTTCAAAGGGGCTTAGAGTGGCGTAGAAATGTTCAGAAGGGTTTAGAGGCGTTTCGAAGGATTTAGAGTGGTTTAGAGGGGTTTCGAATGGTTTCGAGGGGTTTCGAGCAGCTTGGAGGGGTTTAGAAGTATTCAGAGGTTTAAAGTGCTTTAGAGGGATTCAGAGGGATTTAGAGATATTTAGAGGGATTTAGTGGGCTTTAGAGGGGTTTGGAGGACTGTAGAGGGGTTTAGAGGGGTATATTGGGGGTTAGAGGGGTTTCGAGGGTTTTCGAGGGCTTTCGAGGGGTTTAGAGGGGATTCGAGTGGTTTGTAGTGGTTTAGAGGCGTTTAAGGAGGTTTAGAGGGATTTGGGGTTTAGAGATGTTGAGAGGGCTTTAGAGGGTTTTAGAGCGGGTTAGAGGGGTTTAAATGGGTTTAGAGGGGTTTAAATGGGTTTAGAGGGCGATAGAGCGGGCTAAAGGGGGTTAGAGGTGTTTAGATGGGTTCAGTGGGGCTTAGAGTGGCTTAGTAGTGTTTAGAGGGTTTTAGACGGGTTTCAAAGGGTTTAGAGGGCTTCGAAGAGTTTCGAGGGTTTTATAGGGGGTTAGAGAGTGTTAGAAGGGTTTTGAGGGCTAGAGGGACAGAGGGGCTTAGAGGGATTTAGAGGGGCTTAGAGGGGTTTACCGGCGTTTAGAGGGGCTTAGAGGGTCTCGAGGGGTTTAGAGGGGTCGGAGGGGTTTAGAGGGGCTTAGAGGTGTTTGGACGGATTTAGAATGTTCTAGATGAGTTTAGAGGGGTTTAGCGATATTTAGAGGGATAAAGAGGGTAGAGGTATTTAGAGGGCTTTAGAGGGTTTAGCGCGTTTTGGAGGGCTTTAGGTTTGGAGGGGTTTTAGAAGTTTTTCGGGGGGTGTAGAGGGGTTTTGAGGTGTTTAGAAGGGTTTCGAGGGGTTTAGAGGGTTTCAGATTGGTGTAGAGTAGTTTAGAGGGGTTTAGAGGGGATACAGGTTTAGAGGTGTTTAGAGGGCTTTACATGGTTTTAGATGTGTTTAGAGAGGTTACAATGGTTTAGAGTGTTCTAGAGGAGTTTAGAGGGGTTTCAAGGTGTTTAGAGAGGCGTGGAGGGGTTAGTGGCTTTTAGAAGTCTTTAGAGAGGTTTGGAGGGGTGTCGAGGTGTTTAGAGGTATCATGTGATTAGAGGGTTTTAGAGGCGTTTCGAAGGGTTTAGAGGGGTTTCGAGGGTTTTAGAAGGGTTTCGTGGGGTTAGAGAGGTTTAGAGGTGTTTGGAGGGCTTTGAAGGGGTTTAAAGCGGTTAAGAGGGGTTTAGAGGTGTTAAGAGGGGGTTCGAAGTAAATAGACGGAGTTAGAGGGGTTTAGATGGGGTTAGAGGGGTTTAGAGGGGTTTAGATGGGGTTAGAGGGGTTTAGAGGGGTTTAGACGTGTTTTGAAGTGTTTGGGTTTCGAAGGGTTTCGAGGTGTTTCGATGGTTTTATACGGGGTTAGAAAGTGTTAGAAGGGTTTTGAGAGCGAGGGGGGCTTAAAGGGGCTTAGAGGGGCTTAGAGGGGTTTACAGGGGTTTAGAGGGGCTTAGAGTGTTTCGAGGGGTTTGGAGGGATTCAGAGGGGATTTAGAGGGGCTTAGACGGGGTTAGTGGCTTTTAGAGGACATTAGAGAAGTTTGGAGGGGTGTCGAGGTGTTTATAGAGGTATGGTTAGAGGGTTTTAGAGGTGTTTCGAGGGAGTTAGAGGGGTGTCGATGATTTTAAGTTTCGAAGGGTTTAGTGGTTTAGATGGGTTTAGAGGGGTTTAGATTAGTTAAGAGTAGTTTAGATTAGTTAAGAGTAGTTTAGAGGGGTTTTGAGGGGACAGATGGTTAGAGATGTTTAGAGGGCTTTACAGGGTTTTAGAGGGGTTTAGAGGGGTTTAAAGGGGTTTAGGGTGGTTTAGTGGGGTTCTGCGTGTTTTAGAGGGGTTAGAGGGGTGTTTTATTCTCTGGAGCGCAGAAGGTTAAGGGGGGACTTGATAGAGGTCTATAAAATGATGAGAGCGATAGACAGAGTTGATGTGGACCAGCTTTTCCCTTTGAGAATAGGGAAGATTCAAACAAGAGGACATGACTTCAGAATTAAGGGACAGAAGTTTAGGGGTAACATGAGGGGGAACTTCTTTACTCAGAGAGTGGTAGCGGTGTGGAATGAGCTTCCAGTGGAAGTGGTGGAGGCAGGTTCGTTGGTATCATTTAAAAATAAATTGGATAGGCATATGGATGAGAAGGGAATGGAGGGTTGTGGTATGAGTGCAGGCAGGTGGCACTAAGGGTACAAAGTTGTTCGGCACGGACTTGTAGGGCCGAGATGGCCTGTTTCCGTGCTGTAATTGTTATATGGTTATATGGTTATAGAGGGGTTTTGGGGTGTTTAGAAGGCTTTACATGGTTTTAGAGGGGATTAGAGGGGTTTAGAGTGGTTTAGATGGGTTCAGATTGGTTTAGTGGGGCACTGTGGTTTAGAGGGGTTAGAGGGGTTTAGAGGTGTTTAGAGCGGTCCAGAGGGGCTGAGAGGGGGTTCGAAGGGTTTCGAGGTGTTTCGATGGTTTTATACGGGGTTAGAAAGTGTTAGAGGGGTTTTGAGAGCGAGGGGGGTTTACAGGGGTTTAGAGGGGCTTAGAGTGTTTCGAGGGGTTTGGAGGGATTCAGAGGGGATTAGAGGGGATTTAGAGGGGCTTAGACGGGGTTAGTGGCTTTTAGAGGACATTAGAGAAGTTTGGAGGGGTGTCGAGGTGTTTATAGAGGTATGGTTAGAGGGGTTTAGAGGTGTTTCGAGGGAGTTAGAGGGGTGTCGATGATTTTAAGTTTCGAAGGGTTTAGTGGTTTAGATGGGTTTAGAGGGGTTTAGATTAGTTAAGAGTAGTTTAGAGGGGTTTTGAGGGGAGAGAGGTTTAGATGTGTTTAGAGGGCTTTACAGGGTTTTAGAGGGATTTAGAGGGGTTTAAAGGGGTCTAGGGTGGTTTAGTGGGGTTCTGAGTGTTTTAATAATAATAATAATAAATTTTATTTAATGGGCGCCTTTCATACATCTCAAGGACACCTTACATAGTAATCGGAATAAAAACATATAATCGGAATAAAACAAGTAATTAAAGACATCACAGTGACACAAATTAAAAACAGAATTCAATCCAAAAACAGAAAATCAAAAACACAGTGTGAAGGTGTTTGGAGGGGTTTGGAGGGGTATTGACGGGTTTAGTGGGCTTTGTACCCACTGTACCCCTCTAAACACCTTAAAATCCTTCTAACAATCTCTAATCCCCTCTAAACCCATCGAAACCTTTCGAAACCCCTCTAAACCCTTCTAAATCATTCGATATCCCTCTAAACCCCTCCATACCCATCTAAGCCCCTCTAAACCCCTCCAAACCACTCTAACCCCCTTTAGCCCCATCTAAACCCCCTCTAAACACCTCTAAACCCATCTAAACACCTCTAACGCCCTCTACCCACTTCTAAACCCCTCTTAAGCCCTCTAAAACCCTCTAAACCTCTCTAAACACCTCTACACCATCCAATCCCTTCCAAACCTCTATAAACCCCATATAAATAATTCGAAACCCATCTAAACCCCTCAACCGCTGTAAACCCCTCTAAAGCCCTCTAAACACCTTTAACCTTCTCTAATGCCCTCTAAACCACTGTAAACCCCTCTAAACCCCTCTAAACCCCATCAAAATTCCTCTGAAACCCTTTAAAGCCCTCTAAACACATCTAAACCCCTCTATCCACTAAAGCCAGATAAAACCTCTATAAACCACTAAACCCCTCACCCCTCTAAACCACTCCAACCTCTCTAAAACCCACGAAACCCATTGAAACCCCTTGAAATCCCTCTAACCCCTCAAAAACCTCTAACCCCACTATTCCCCTCGAAACCCCTCTACACCTCTCCAAACCCCCCTTCAAAGCTCTCTAACCCCATCTAAACCTCTCTAAACCACTCTACTCTAAACACCTCCAAAGTCCTCTAAACCACTATGCCCCCCTATAGCTCCCTCTAAACCCCCCAACGCCCTCTAACCCCCCTATGAAGCCTTCTAAACCCATCTACACACATACACACCCCTCCAACACCCTCTAACCCCCTGTACCCAATTCTAAACCCCTCTAAACCTTTCTAAACCCCTCTAAACAGCTCTAAACCCCTCAAACCGCTCTAAACCCATATAACATCCTCAAAACTCATCCAAACCACTCCAAAGCCCTCTAAATACCTCTAAACCCCTCTAATCCCTCAAGACCACTCTAAACCCCTATAAACCAATCTAAACCCTTCCAAACTCTATACCCCTCCAAAACGATCTAGCCCCACTAGACCTTTCTAAACACCTCTACACCCCCCAAGGCCGACCCTCTACGCCACTCTAAACCCCTCTAAAGTCCTCTAAACGCCTCTAGAGGCCTCTAAACCCCTCTAAACCCTTCAAAAACCCTCTAAACCCTTCTAATTCATTCGAAACCCTTCAACCCCTCTAACCCCTTCTACGCCCCCTCTAAGCACCTCTGAACGCCTCTGAACACAGTTAAGCCCCTTTAAACCTCACTAAACCCCTCTAACACCCTCTAAACCCCTCTAAACCACTCTAACCCCATCTAAACTCTCTAACCCCACTGTACCACTCTAAAAACCTCTACACCCCTCTAAACCCCTTAATCCCTCTAAGCCACTTTAAGGCTTTAGAGGTTTAGAGGAGTTTACAGCCGTTAACAGTGGTTTAGATGGGTTAGGAAGGGGTTAGAAGTGGGTAGAGAGGGTTAGATGTGTTTAAAGGGGTTTAGAGGGCGTTGGAGGGGTTTAGAGGGGGCTGCAGGCGGTTAGAATGGTTTAGTAAGTAGTAAGTAAGTAAACTTTATTTATGTAGCGCATTTTAAGCCAATTTGCATTGACCCCAAAGCGCTTTACATAATTTAAATAATAATAAGTTCCATTTAGAGGGGCTTAGAAGGATTTAGAGAGGTTTAGAGGGGTTATAGGGTTTACGAATGATTTAGAAGTGTTTAGAGGGGCTTCGAAGGGTTTCGAGCGGTTTAGAAGGGAATAGAGAGTGTTAGGTTTGTGAGGGATTTAGAGTGGTTTTGAGAGGGTTAGAAGTGGTTAGAGGGGCTTAGTGGGCTTTAGAGTAGTTTACAGGGATTTAGAGGGTTTTGGATGTGCTTAGAGTAGTTTAGAGGGGTTTAGAGGGGGTTAGGGGAGGTTAGAGGTGTTTAGAGGAGTTTCGAAGGGTTTCGTGGGGTTACGGGGGATTTCGAAGGATTTCGAGGCGTTTCGAGGGGTTTAGAAGGTTTACAGGGGTTTCGAGGGTCTCAGAGAGGTTCCGAGGGGGTTCGAGGGGTTTAGAGGGGTTTAGAGGGACGCACAAGGGGTTAGACGGGTTTGGATTTGTTTAGATGGGTTTAGAGATGTTTAGGCTGGTTTAGATGGGTTTAGAGCGGTTTAGAGGAGTTTCGTTGGGTTTTGATGGGGTTCGAGGGGTTTAAAGGGGTTTAAGGGGAGTAAAGGGCTTAGAGGGGTTTCGATGTGTTTAGATGGGCTTTAGAGGTGTTTAGAGGCCTTTAGAGGGCTTTAGATGGGTTTAGAGCGGGTTGAGGGATTTAGAGCGTGTTTAGATGGCTATGGAACTGTTTGGAGGGGTTTGGAGGTGTTTTCAGCGGTTTAGAGGGCGTGGAGGGGTTTAGAGGTGCTGAACTTGGTTTGGATGTGTTTAGAGTGGTTTAGAGGGGTTTGGATGGGGCTTAGAGGGGTTTATAATGGTTTAGATATGTTTAGAGGTGTCTGGTGGGGGTTGGAGGGGTTTAGAGGGGGTTGGAATGGTTTACAGGTTTAGAGTGGTTTACAGGGGTTTACAGGGGTTTAGTGGGGTTCTGAGTGTTTTAGAGGGGTTAGAGGGGTTTAGAGGTGTTTGGAGGGGTTTGGAGGGGTATTGACGGGTTTAGTGGGCTTTAGAGAGGTATAGTGTGGCTAGAGGGTTTTAGATGGATTTAGAGGGCTTTAGTGGGGGTTCGAGCGGTTCAGTGGGGTTCAGACGTGGGAAGAGGGGATTAGACGGGGTTAGAGGTGATTTAGAGAGGTTTAGAGGGGGTTGGAAGGGTGTCGATGGGTTTAGAGGGGAATACAGAGTGTTAGAAGGGTTTCGAGGGGTGTTGAGCGTTGTGAGGGCCTAGCGGGATTTAGAGGTGTTTAGGGGGGTTTAAATGGCTTTAGTGGGCTTTAGATTGGTTTAAAGGTGTTTAGAGGGTTTAGAGGGGTTTGTGCGGTTAAGAGGGGGTTAGATTGGTTAAGAGGGGTTTAGAAGTGGGTAGAGGGGGTTAGAGCGATTCAGAGGGGTTTAGCGGGGTTTAGCGGGGTTTATAATGGTTTAGGTACACAAAATTGCTGGAGGAACTCAGCGGGTGCAGCAGCATCTATGGAGCGAAGGAAATAGGCGACGTTTCGGGCCGAAACCCTTCTTCAGACTGATGGGGGGTGGGGAAAGAAAGAAGGAAAAAGGGAGGAGGAGGAGCCCGAGGGCGGGCGGATGGGAGGGTGGGAGGAGACAGCTAGAGGGTGAAGGAAGGGGAGGGGACAGCACAGGCTAGCCAAATTGGGGGAATTCAATGTTGATGCCATAAGGGCGCAAGGACCCCAGACGGAATATGAGGTGCTGTTCCTCCAATTTCCGCTGGTTTAGATATGTTTAGAGGTGTCTGGTGGGGGTTGGAGGGGTTTAGAGGGGGTTGGAATGGTTTACAGGTTTAGAGTGGTTTACAGGGGTTTACAGGGGTTGGAGGGGTTTAGAGACGGTTAGATGGGGTTAGAGTGGTTTAGAGGGGTTTAGATAGGTTTCGAGGGGGTTAGAGGGGTATAGAGAGGGTTAGAGGGTTTAGAGGGGTTTAGAGAGGTTTAACGGGGCTTAGACGCGTTTCGAGGGGTTCCGATGGGATTAGACGGGCTTAGAAGGGTTTAGAGGGTTTAGAGGGGTTTAATGGGCTTAGAGGGCTTTAGTGTGGTTTAAAGGTTTTTAGATGGATTTAAGCGGTTTAAAGGGCTTTTGAGGGTTTAGCGGGGTTGAGAGGGATTTAGAGGGCTTTAGAGCTGTTGAGAGGGGTTCAGAGGGTCTTAGAGGGTCTTAGAAGTGTTTAGAGGGGGTTTAGAGAGGTTTCGAATGGTTTCGAGGGGGTTCGAGTAGTTTAGAGGGGTTTAGAGGGCTTTAGAGGTGTTTCGTTAAGTGTTCAGAGGAGTTTAGAGGGGGTTAGAGTGCTTTAGAGGGGTTTAGAGGCTTTAGAGGGCTTTAAAGGTGTTTAGAGTGCTTTAGAGGGATTTAGAAGGCGTGAGTGGGCTTTAGAGGTGTTTGGAGGGCTGTAGATGGGTTTTGAGGGGTATAGTGGGGTTAGAGGTTTTTGGAGGTGTTCCGAGGGGTTTAGAGGTGTTTCGAGCGGGTTGGGGTGGTTTAGAGAGGTTTAGGGTGGTTTAGAGGGATTTAGAGGGGGTTAGAACGGGTTAGAGGTGTTTAGAGGGATTTAGAGGGGTTTCTAGGTGTTTAGATGGGTTTTGAGGGGTTTAGATGGCTAAAGGGGCTTAGAGGATTTAAAGGTGTTTGGAGGGGCTTAGACGGTTTCGAGGTGATTAGAGGGGTTTAGAAGGATTTAAAGCCGTTTAGAGGGCTTTAGAGTGGTTTAAAGGTATTTAGAGGGATTTAGAACGGATCAGAGGGGTTCAGAGGGGTTTAGATTGTTTAAGAGTGATTTCGAGTTGGGTCGAGGCGGTCAGAGGGGGTTAATGGTTTTGGAGGGGGTTAGAGGGATTTCCAGTTGTTTAGAGAGGTTTAGACGGGTTTAGAGTGTTCTGGAGGAGTTTAGAGGGGTTTAGAAATATTTATAGGGATTGAGAGTGCTTTCGAGGGCATTAGAGGGGTTTAGAGGGCTTTAGAGAGTTTAGAGCGTTTTAGAGGACGGTTTGGAGGGGTGCAGAGGTGTTTAGAGAGGTATAGTGTGGTTGGAGGGATTTAGAGGTGTTTCGAAGGGTTTCGATGGGTTTGGTTTAGAGGGGTTTAGATTGGTTTAGTGGGGTTCTGAGTGTTTTAGAGGGGTTTAGAGGTGTTTAGAGAGCATTAGATGGGTTTAGAGCGGTTGAGGGGTTTAGAGGTGTTAAGATGGGATTTCGAGGTGGGTAGAGACGGTTAGAGGGGGTTAGAGGTGTTTAGAGGGCTTTAGAGGGTTTAAGAGGGGTTTTTTTTTTTTTTTTTAATATTTTATTTTATTAGAAGTAAGTACAGTCATATGGCACCAAAGTGCCTAATATATATTTTCATAATACATTTTATGTACAACTTCTTTTTTTTTTTTTTATTACACTGAAAAAAGATTAGAATAAGAAAAAGAAGTTAGATAGTAAAGGATAGAAAGATGTGAAATATATAGTGTGTGAAAAAAGAAAACGAGTAAATGAAGAAAGTTGAGAGATAGAATAGAGAAAAGAAAAGAAAAGAAAAAAAGAAAAGGAGATCATTATTTATAGTCTTGACCAACCCTCGTCCAGTCCTGAAACAGTTATTTTTTACAATTGTGTTGCACCATATGATTCCAAAAAAACGACGAATGGAGACCAACTCGTTATGAATTGGTCTGATTTATCCATTAGGAGGAATCGCATTTCCTCAAGATGAGCGGTGTCCAACATACTTGCAATCCACATTTTAAGCGTTGGTATTGATGTACCCTTCCAAAATTTAAGAATTAATTTTTTTGCTATTATTAAACCATAGTTAAGGAATAGATTTTGAGATGTATTCAATTTATTCCCATCTTCCATTACGCCAAATATAATCATTTCAGTATTAGGTTCCATTCTTGTCTTGAATAATTTTGTAAATATTTCAAAAATATCATTCCAAAATCTATAAAGTTTTATGCAGGAAACTAAGGAGTGTGTTATAGTTGCCTTTTGGGCTAGACATTTATCACAAGTGGCGGATATATTTGGATAAAATTTGTTCAATCTTGTTTTCGAATAATATAATCTATGTACAATTTTAAATTGAATTAGATTATGTCTTACATTAATTGAACATTTGTGAATATATATCAGGTATTTTTCCCATTTAACCTTCGTAATTTTTATCATTAGTTCCCGTTCCCACTCTTCTCTAAGTACCTCTGTCGATGGTAGGTCTATATTTAGAATACTATTATATAAATATGATATTAATTTTTGTGAGTCAGCTTCAATATTCATTGCTTCTTCCAATAAGTCAGGAGTTACTTTTTGATATCCTTGTATATATTTTTTCACGAAATCGCAAATCTGAAGATATTTAAAATATTGGTTGTTTTTCAATTTAAATTTTAATTGTAGTTGTTGGAATGATAGTAAGTTTCCCATTTCATACATATCCCCGATCCTTCTAATTCCGAGACTTTCCCATTGGTTATATGTCTTATCAATAAGAGATGGTTTAAATAAAGGGTTATTCGCTATTGGCATTAACAGTGATAGATTTCTTAATTTTAAAGATAATTTTATTTGTTTCCAAATTCTTATTGTACCATATATAATTGGGTTCTTCTTATATATTGTGTTATTCAGTTTTTTGGGGGAGAAGAGGATCGTTCCTATATTACAAGGATGGCAATCCTCCTTCTCCATTTTATCCATTCTGTCTGTTGGGTAGAACTATCCAACCAATAAATCATATTCTTAATATGCACTGCCCAGTAATAATACATAAAATTCGGAAGTGAAAGTCCCCCGACCTCTTTTGGTTTACATAAGTGTTTTTTTGTGATTCTATGTGATCTATAGTCCCAAATATAATTAGTAATATTAGAGTCTAATTTAAAAAAAAAATATTTTGGTATATATACCGGTATAGATTGAAATAGGTATAGTAATTGTGGTAGGAAGATCATTTTTATTGCATTTATTCTACCTAATAATGATAAGGGAAGTGTTTTCCAAAATTTAATCAACGTATTAAGTTTATTTAATAAAGGCATGAAATTAGCGTTGAATAATGCTTTATATTTTCTGGTAATCTGAATACCCAAATATATAAATTTTTCTGTTGCGATTTTAAAGGGGAACTTCAGTAAGTGTGTAGGTTCTTGAGGTTTTAATGTCATGATTTCACTTTTATTCCAGTTTATTCTATATCCAGAAAAAGACCCAAATTCCTCTATTAAGTTTAATAAATTTGGTATACTCGTTTGTGACTTTGTAATATATAAAAGTATATCGTCTGCATATAATGAGATTTTATTCTTTGAGTCTCTGGTATTATAGCCCTGAATATTCGGATGAATTCTTATACTTTCAGCCAGGGGTTCTATCATAAGGGCAAATAGCAGGGGTGATAAAGAGGGGTTAGATGGCTTTAGAGTGGTTTAAAGGTGTTTCGATGGATATAGAGGGATTTAGAGCGGTTTAGAGAGGTTTAGAGGAGTTAAGAGGGATTTCGAGGTGGGTAGAGGCCGTTAGAGGGGTTTATTGGGGTTTAGAGGGCCTTAGAGCTGTTTAGAGGGGTTCAAAGGGGTTTAGAGGGGCTTCGAAATGTTTAGAGGGGTTGGAGAGTTTTCGAAAGATTTAGCAAGCCCCTCGAAACCCCTTGAAACCGCTCGAAACCCCTCGAAACCCCTCCGAAATCCTCTAACCCCACTGTACCCCTCTAAATACCTTAAAACCCTTCTAACAATCTCTAATCCCCTCTAAACCCATCGAAACCTTTCGAAACCCCTCTAAAACCTTCTAAATAATTCGATATCCTCTAACCCCTCCATACCCATCTAAACCCCTCTAAGGTTAGAGGGTTTAGAATGGTCTAGAGGGATTTGAGGGGTTTGGAGGGGATTAGATGGGTTTAGAGAGGTTTCGAGGGGTTCGAGGTGTTATGATGGATTTCGAGGGTTTACAATGGTTTTCGAGGGATTTAGAAGGGTTCAGAGGGGTTTAGAAGGGTTCAGAGGGGTTTTCAGGTGTTTGGATGTGGTTTAGTGGTGCGTATAGGGGGTTGGAGCGGTTTGGAGGACTTTAAAGGGGTTTAGAGTGGCTTGGAGGGATTTAGAGTTGTTTGGGTATATTTGGAGCGGGTTTACAAGATACAAGATACAAGATACAAGATAGATTTATTCATCACATGTGCCAGATGGCAGTGAAATGAAATTCCAATACAGCCATACAATAAAAAAAAGGGACACAGCACACTATAGGGTTTGACATAAAACATCCCCACACAGCAGAATCAGAGTTTCCCACTGTGTGGGAAGGCACCAAAGTCAGTCTGTTCCTCCATTGTTCCTCGTGGTCAGGGCCTCCCCGTGCCCTCCGCAGTTGCTGCTACGGGCGGCCCGATGTTTAGAGGGGTATAGAGTTGTTTGGAGGGGTTTGGAGGTGTTTGCAGCGGTTCAGAGGGTTTGGAGGGGTTTAGAGGTGCTGAACTTGGTTGGGATGTGTTTAGAGTGGTTTAGAGGGGGTTGGAGGGGGTTTAGAGGGGTTTATAATGGTTTAGATATGTTTAGAGGTGTCCGGTGGGGTTTGGAAGGGTTGGAGCGGTTCAGAGGGGTTTGGGATGGTTTGCAGGTTTGGAGTGGTTTACATGGGGTTTAGAGGGGTTTAAAAGTGTTGAGAGGGCTTTAGAGGGGTTTAGAGGGGTTTAGAGTGGGTTAGAGGGGTTTAGAGGGGCTTAGAGGGGTTTCGAGGGGTTCAGAGGGGTTCAGAAGGGTTTAGTGGGGTTAGAGGGATTTCCAGGTGTTTGGAGTGGTTTAGAGTTTTCTAGATTAGTAGAGGGGTTTGGAGGTGTTTGGAGTGATTTAGAGGGGTTCAGAGGCGTTTATAAGGGTTTAGAGAGTTTTAGAGGGTGTTAGAGAGTGTTAGAAGGGATTAGAGGGCTAGAGGGGCTTACAGGGGATTAGATGGGTTTAGAAGGGCTTAGAGGGGTTTACAGGGGTTTAGAGGGGTTTAGAGGGTTTCGAACGGTTCAGAGCGGTTCAGAGCGGGTTAGAGCGGGTTATAGGGGGCTTAGAGGTGTTTAGAGAGGTTTACAGGGGTTTCGAGGGGCTTAGAGGTGTTTAGAGGGATTTAGAGGCCCTCTAAACCACTCTAACCCCTTCTAAGCCTCTAAGCCACTCTGCACCCCTTTAAACACATCTAAGCTACTTTAAACCTCACTAAAACCTTTAACCCCCTCTAACCACCTCTAAACCCCTCCAACCCCTGTGAATCGCTCTAAACCCCTTTAAATACCTTTACCCCACTCTAAAGCCCTCTAAACCGATTTAAATTCCTCTAAAGCCCTCTAAACCCATTTAAATTCCTCCAAAATCATCTAACCCCACTGTACCCCTCTAAACACCTTAAAATCCTTCTAACAATCTCTAATCTCCTCTAAACCCATCGAAACCTTTCGAAACCCCTCTAAACCCTTCTAAATCATTCGATATCCCTCCCTCTGTTTCCTCCCATTATGATTTTCCATATGAATTGAAGAAACAGGAAAAAGGAGGCATTAAACTTGCATCTCTGTCTATGATGCTCAGCCCACGCCCCATATCAGTACCATTGCCACGTCACGGCCGCAGGGAGATAACAACCAAGCGGAGGGCGCCACAGCCCCCCCCCCCCCCTGTATTAGACATAGACATAGACATAGAAAATAGGTGCAGGAGTAGGCCATTTGGCCCTTCGAGCCTGCACCGCCATTCAATATGATCATGGCTGATCATCCAACTGAGTATACAGTACCTGCCTTCTCTCCATACCCCCTGATCCCCCTAGCCACAAGGGCCACATCTAACTCCCTCTTAAATATAGCCAATGAACTGGCCTCAACTACCTTCTGTGGCAGAGAGTTCCAGAGATTCACCACTCTCTGCGTGAAAAATGTTTTTCTCATCACGGTTCTAAAGGATTTCCCCTCTATCCTTAAGCTGTGACCCATTGTCCTGGACTTCCCCAACATCGGGAACAATCTTCCTGCATCTAGCCTGTCCAATCCCTTAAGAATTTTGTAAGTTTCTATAAGATCCCCCCTCAATCTCCTAAATTCTAGCGAGTACAATCCGAGTCTATCCAGTCTTTCTTCATAAGAAAGTCCTGACGTCCCAGGAATCAGTCTGGTGAACCTTCTCTGCACTCCCTATATGGCAATAATGTCCTTCCTCAGATTTGGAGACCAAAACTGTACACAATACTCCAGGTGTGGTCTCACCAAAACCCTGTAAAACTGCAGCAGAACCTCCCTGCTCCTATATTCAAATCCTTTGTATTGATAGCAGTCCTGAATATTACTGAGACAAGAAAGGGTTCAGCCGTAGACACATTACGAAGGAAGTTCCGCATAATCAGCTGAACCCAAGGTCGCCTACGTCAAACTATGGCACCTTCTGCATTCCTGTTGTGACTACTAAGAGAGTAAACAAAGGGAAACTTAGACACACTGCTAACCTAACAAACCTAATACCTATTACCTCCAAACCTAAACCAACCATAAAGCCTATCAATAATACCATCAGGATGGGTCTGCTTAATGTTAGGTCTCTTAATAACAAATCATTTTTAGTTAACGATTTTATTACCACCTCTAAACTGGATTTTATGTTTTTAACTGAAACATGGCGAGAACAAAATAACAGTGCAACCATTCTGATCGAGACAGCTCCTCCAAACTATAACTTTTTTGATGTATGTAGATCTGGAAAAAGAGGTGGAGGGGTTGCTGCTATATTTAAAAATGTATTTCAGGGGAAACAGATGTCACTTGGTGATTTTCCATCATTCGAATACCTTTGTGCTGTATTGAAATGTTCCCCCAGAGTTCTCCTATTAATCATTTACAGGCCTCCTAAATATTATGCTAATTTTTTCGATGACTTTACAGAATTATTGTCTAGCATCTCCACTGACTTTGACTGTCTAGTTATAACTGGTGATTTTAATTTTCATACTGATGATTTGAATGACAAGGGTGCAAAAGAATGTTTTACTATTTTAGACACATTTGACCTGTCTCAACATGTGAAAGAGGCAACTCATTGTAATGGGCACACCCTGGACTTGATTATCACAAAGGGTCTCCTTGTTTCTGATATTTTCGTGACTGATCCTTCATTGTCTGACCACTTCTGTGTTTTCTTTAATATATCTTTTATTCCCGACATACAGACAAAATCAAATACTGTCAAAAAACGGTATATAAATGAACATTCTAATGTACTCTTTAAAAATGCCATCTCCTTCTTACCACCTCTAAACCCATGTTCTGCTGATGATCTTGTAGATAACTTTAACTCCAAAATTGTGAAAGTTATAGATGTCATTGCACCTGTTACGGTTAAAACGATTTCTGGTAAGCAAAAGGCACCCTGGAGAAAAGCTGCTTTTGTAACAGCCCAGAAAAGAGAATGCCGGAAAGCTGAGCGCATCTGGCGGAAAACAAAACTTCATATTCACCATGACATCTATAAAGAGAGCCTCCGTGCCTACAATTTAGACTTAAAAAGTGCTAGAGAAACATTTTTCTCCAATATCATTAACAACAACACTAATAAGGCAAAAACCCTATTTGCAACTGTTGACAGACTGACCAACCCCCCCAACACAATTACCACCTGAACTCCATTCCACGCAGAAATGCAATGAGTTTGCATTATTTTATACAGATAAAATTGAAGGCATCAGACGTGCCATCAATATCACCGCTTCAAACAAAAATGTTGGATCACCACCCTGTTTAGGCAAAGGTAACGTGGCAATGATGACATGCTTTAATGTCATAGACTCTAAAACTCTTGTGGAAACGGTGACTAAGGCCATCCACCTGCTGCCTTGATGCTTTACCTACCAACTTCTTTAAGAATGTTTTTGACTGCCTAGCAATAGACACACTGCAAATAGTTAACAGCTCTCTTCAATCAGGCAATTTCCCAAAAGCCTTGAAAACTGCAGTTATTAAACCTCTTTTAAAAAAGCGGAGCCTAGATACCTCTATTATTAACAACTATAGACCAATATCAAACCTATCTTTCATAAGTAAAATAATTGAGAAAGTTGTCCTCCAGCAACTTAATCACTTCCTGGCTTCAACTGGCTGCTACGACAACTTCCAGTCAGGATTTCGACCTCTTCGTAGCACCGAGACGGCTCTTATTAAAGTTGTAAACGACATCCGTCTTAACACAGACTCTGGCAAAGTTTCAATATTAATGCTATTAGACCTCAGTGCTGCATTCGACACTGTTCTTCTTCTTATCGAGTCCACACACAAGATTAGAAGTTGTTCAGCCAGAGCTGAACACACTTCTCGGCATCTGCACAATGGTGTCTGTCTTGCGCTTCTTGTGCTTCTTGTGCGTGGTGGTGGAAAGATTGGTTGAAACAGGGCCGCGACGTGAACGCTCTTTCCTTGACCCCATTCGACACTGTTGATCACTCAATACTTTTGGACAGGTTGGAAAAATGGGTGGGGCTCTCAGGCACAGTCTTAAGTTGGTTCAGGTCATATTTACAAGATAGGAACTATTTTGTTTCCATTGGCGACTTTGTATCAGAACCAACCAACGTGACGTGTGGAGTCCCGCAAGGTTCGATCTTAGGGCCCTCTTTATTCAACATCTACATGCTCCCACTAGGGCAAATCATGCGAAATAATAATATTGACCACCACTGCTATGCCGATGACACTCAAATCTATGTAGCGCTATCACCAAATGACTATCGCCCCATAGATCTGTTGTGCCAGTGCATTGAGCAAGTCAAAGACTGGATGTGCCAAAATTTTCTCCAACTAAATAAGGACAAAACGGAGATAATTGTTTTTGGTGCTAAAAAAGAAAGGCTTAAAGTAACCCAACACCTTCACTCTCTGTCCCTGAAAACTTCAAACAAAGCCAACAAATCTTGGGGCCATTATGGATTCAGATTTAAATTTCGACAGTCACATCAAATCATTAACAAAATCGGCCTACTATCACCTCAAAAACATAGCAAGATTAAGAGGACTCATGTCAGCTCAAGACTTAGAAAAACTTGTACATGCCTTTATTAATAGTAGGCTAGATTATTGTAACGGTCTCCTTGCAGGTCTTCCACAAAAAAAAAACTGTCAGGCAGCTACAGCTTGTTCAGAACGCTGTTGCTAGAGTTCTAACAAAGACCAAAAAATTTGAACACATTACACCAATTCTTAATTCCTTACATTGGCTCCCTGTATGTCAGAGAATTGATTTTAAAATCCTGCTGCTCACCTATAAATCACTACATGGTTTAGGGCCAAAGTATATCACTGACATGCTTCCACTATATAAGCCTTCTAGACCGCTAAGATCTTCTGAAACCAATCTGCTAGTGATTCCCAGAGTAAATACAAAACATGGGAAAGCAGGATTTAGTTACTATGCAACAAATAGCTGGAATAAACTTCCTGAAGATTTAAGACTTGCCTCAACTTTGACCACTTTTAAAACAAGACTGAAAACTTTTATGTTTACTTTAGCTTTCAGCTAAATCTTAACTACATTGCACTTTTAACTTTTGCACTTTTTACAATGCATTTTTAATTTTGCTTTTCTTTTCTTTTAGTTCTTCTATTTTATTTCATTTTATTATTTCATTTATTGTATGACATGTTTTAATGTGAAGCACTTTGAGTCTGCCTCGTGTATGAAATGTGCTATATAAATAAAGTTGCCTTGCCTTGCCTTGCCTAAACCCCTCCATATCCATCTAAGCCCATCTGAACCCCTCTAAACACATATAATCCAGTTTAAACCTCACTAAAACCCTCTAACCCCCTCTAAACCCCTCTAAACCCCTCAAAACCACTCTAACCCCCTTTAGCCCCATCCAAACCACCTCTAAACACCACTAAACCCATCTAAACACCTCTAACGCCCTCTAACGCCCTCTACCCACTTCTAAACCCCTCTTAATCTCTCTAAAACCCTCTAAACCACTCTAAACCCCTCAACCGCTGTAAACCCCTCTAAAGCCCTCTAAACACATTTAACCTTCTCTAATGCCCTCTAACCCACTGTAAACCCATCTAAACCCCTCTAAACCCCATCAAAATTCCTCTGAAACCCTTTGAAGCCCTCTAAACACATCTAAACCCCTTTATCCACTCTAAAGCCAGATAAAACCCCTATAAACCACTAAACCCCTCACCCCCTCTAAACCACTCCAACCTCTCTAAAACCCACGAAACCCATTGAAACCCCTTGAAACACCTCTAACCCCTCTAAACCCCTCAAAAAAACTCTAACCCCACTATTCCCCTCGAAACCCCTCTACACCTCTCCAAACCCCCTTCAAAGCTCTCTAAACCACTCTAAACCTCTCTCAACCACTCTACCTTTGCCTGTGTGTGAGTGATTGGTGGTGGTCGGAGGGGCCGTAGGCGCAGAATGGCAGCCACGCTTCCGTCAGTCTGCCCCAGGGCAGCTGTGGCTACAGAAGTAGCTTACCACCTGTGACTTAGGAGTGAATGAATAATGCGATGTAAAGCGCCTTGAGTATTAGAAAGGCGCTATATAAATCCCATCCATTATTATTATTAAACACCTCTAAAGTCCTCTAAACCACTATGCCCCCCTCTAGCCCCCTCTAAACCCCCCCCCAACGCCCTCTAACCCCCCTCTGAAGCCTTCTAAACCCATCTACAAACATACACACCCCTCCAATACCCTCTAACCCCCTGTACCCAATTCTAAACCCCTCTAAACCTTTCTAAACCTCTCTAAACCCCACTGGCTTTAAGTTCCTGGGAATAAACATCTCCCAGGACCTCAAATGGCAAATGAACACCGTCACTCTCTTGAAGAAGTCTCATCAGCGGCTGTATTTCCTGAGGTCTCTACGGAGAGCTAACGTCTCACAGCCGCTGCTGCTGTCCTTCTACCGATGTGCCGTGGAAAGTATCCTCACCTACGGAATCCTGGTGTGGTTTGCTAGCTGTACTGTGGCTGAGAGGAGGGCGCTGCAGGGAATTATAAAAACTGCGCAGCGCATTACAAACGCTAACCTGCCCTCCTTGGATGACATATACAAGGCCCGATGCTTGCGCAGGGCCATAAATATCAAGAAGGACACATCCCACCCTGCCAACCACCTTTTTACTCTGCTACCCTCGGGGAGGCGACTCAGGTCTCTGCAGGCTCGCACCAGTAGACTAAAAAATAGTTTCTACCCATGTGCGGTAAAAGAGCTTAACTCTAATAGTGAACACTGGGAAGCAAGAAGTAACTTCGAGGAATACCGCTAAATTCTTTTAAACTTTAAAAAAAATGTATCTATTATTTTACTATTAACTGTACATATGTGTATTGGTTGTTGTGTTGTATTTCTTTTAACGGAGGAGAAGCAAATGGAATTTCGTTGCTCAGTTTTGTGCAATGACAATAAACATATTCTATTCTATTCTATTCTATACAGCTCTAAACCCCTCAAACCGCTCTAAACCCATCTAACAACCTCAAAACTCATCCAAACCACTCCAAAGCCCTCTAAATACCTCTAAACCCATCTAATCCCTCAAGACCACTCTAGACCCCCTATAAACCAATCTAAACCCTTCCAAACGCTATACCCCTCCAAAACGATCTAGCCCCACTAGACCTTTCTAAACACCTCTACACCCCCCAACCCCCTGTAAAGCCCTCTACGCCGCTCTAAACCCCTCTAAAGTCCTCTAAACGCCTCTAGAGGCCTCTAACCCCCTCTAACCCCTTCAAAAACCCTCTAAACCATTCTAAATCATTCGAAACCCTTCAACCCCTCTAAACCCCTCTAAACCCTTCTACGCCACCTCTAAGCACCTCTGAACGCCTCTAAACACAGTTAAGCCCCTTTAAACCTCACTAAACCCCCCTAACACCCTCTAAACCCCTCTAAACCACTCTAACCCCCATCTAAACTCTCTAACCCCACTGTACCACTCTAAAAACCTCTACACCCCTCTAAACCCCCTAATCCCTCTAAGCCACTTTAAGGCTTTAGAGAGGTTTAGAGGAGTTTACAGCCGTTAACAGTGGTTTAGATGGGTTAGGAAGGGGTTAGAAGTGGGTAGAGAGGGTTAGAGAGGTTTAGTTGGGATGATATAGTTGGGATCACGGAGACATGGCTCCAGGGTGACCAAGGCTGGGAGCTGAACATCCAGGGATATTCAATATTCAGGAGGGATAGAGAGAAAGGAAAAGGAGGTGGGGTAGCGTTGCTGATTAGAGAGGAGATTAACGCAATGGAAAGGAAGGACATTAGTTTGCAGGATGTGGAATCGGTATGGGTAGAGCTGCGAAACACTAAGGGGCAGAAAACGCTGGTGGGTGTTGTGTACAGGCCACCTAACAGTAGTAGTGAAGTTGGAGATGGTATCAAACAGGAAATTAGAAATGCGTGCGACAAAGGCAAAACCGTTATAATGGGTGACTACAATCTACATATAGATTGGGTGAATCAAATTGGCAGGGGTGCTGAGGAAGAGGATTTTTTGGAATGTATGCGGGATAGTTATCTAAATCAACATGTAGAGGAACCAACGAGAGAGCAGGCTATTTTAGACTGGGTATTGAGTAATGAGGAAGGGTTAGTTAGCAGTCTTGTTGTACGTGCCCCCTTGGGCAAGAGTGACCATAATATGGTTGAGTTCTTCATTAGGATGGAGAGTGACATTGTTAATTCAGAAACAATGGTTCTGAACTTAAAGAAAGGTAACTTTGAGGGTATGAGACGTGAATTGGCCAAGATTGACTGGCAATTAATTCTAAAAGGGTTGACGGTGGATATGCAATGGAAGACATTTAAAGACTGCATGGATGAACTACAAAAATTGTTCATCCCAGTTTGGCAAAAGAATAAATCAGGGAAGGTAGTGCATCCGTGGATAACAAGGGAAATCAGGGATAGTATCAAAGCGAAGGATGATGCGTACAAATTAGCCAGAAAAAGCAGCATACCGGAGGACTGGGAGAAATTCAGAGACCAGCAGAGGAGGACAAAGGGCTTAATTAGGAAAGGAAAAATAGATTATGAAAGAAAACTGGCAGGGAACATAAAAACTGACTGCAAAAGTTTTTATAGATATGTGAAAAGAAAGAGATTAGTTAAAACAAATGTAGGTCCCTTGCAGTCAGAAACGGGTGAGTTGATCATGGGGAACAAGGATATGGCGGACCAATTGAATAACTACTTTGGTTCCGTCTTCACTAAGGAAGACATAAATAATCTGCCGGAAATAGCAGGGGACCGCGGGTCAAAGGAGTTGGAGGAATTGAGTGAAATCCGGGTTAGCCGGGAAGTGGTGTTGGGTAAATTAAATGGATTAAAGGCCGATAAATCCCCAGGGCCAGATAGGCTGCATCCCAGAGTACTTAAGGAAGTAGCTCCAGAAATAGTGGATGCATTAGTAATAATCTTTCAAAACTCTTTAGATTCTGGAGTAGTTCCTGAGGATTGGCGGGTAGCAAACGTAACCCCACTTTTTAAGAAGGGAGGGAGAGAGAAAACGGGGAATTACAGACCAGTTAGTCTAACATCGGTAGTGGGGAAACTGCTAGAGTCAGTTATTAAAGATGGGATAGCAGCACATTTGGAAAGTGGTGAAATCATTGGACAAAGTCAGCATGGATTTACAAAAGGTAAATCATGTCTGACGAATCTTATAGAATTTTTCGAGGATGTAACTAGTAGCGTGGATAGGGGAGAACCAGTGGATGTGGTGTATCTGGACTTCCAGAAGGCTTTCGACAAGGTCCCACATAAGAGATTAGTTTACAAACTTAAAGCACACGGCATTGGGGGTTCAGTATTGATGTGGATAGAGAACTGGCTGGCAAACAGGAAGCAAAGAGTAGGAGTAAACGGGTCCTTTTCACAATGGCAGGCAGTGACTAGTGGGGTACCGCAAGGCTCAGTGCTGGGACCCCAGCTATTTACAATATATATTAATGATCTGGATGAGGGAATTGAAGGCAATATCTCCAAGTTTGCGGATGACATTAAGCTGGGGGGCAGTGTTAGCTGTGAGGAGGATGCTAGGAGACTGCAAGGTGACTTGGATAGGCTGGGTGAGTGGGCAAATGTTTGGCAGATGCAGTATAATGTGGATAAATGTGAGGTTATCCATTTTGGTGGCAAAAACAGGAAAGCAGACTATTATCTAAATGGTGGCCGACTAGGAAAAGGGGAGATGCAGCGAGACCTGGGTGTCATGGTACACCAGTCATTGAAAGTGGGCATGCAGGTGCAGCAGGCAGTGAAGAAAGCGAATGGTATGTTAGCTTTCATAGCAAAAGGATTTGAGTATAGGAGCAGGGAGGTTCTACTGCAGTTGTACAGGGTCTTGGTGAGACCACACCTGGAGTATTGCGTACAGTTTTGGTCTCCAAATCTGAGGAAGGACATTATTGCCATAGAGGGAGTGCAGAGAAGGTTCACCAGACTGATTCCTGGGATGTCAGGACTGTCTTATGAAGAAAGACTGGATAGACTTGGTTTATACTCTCTAGAATTTAGGAGATTGAGAGGGGATCTTATAGAAACTTACAAAATTCTTAAGGGGTTGGACAGGCTAGATGCAGGAAGATTGCTCCCGATGTTGGGGAAGTCCAGGACAAGGGGTCACAGCTTAAGGATAAGGGGGAAATCCTTTAAAACCGAGATGAGAAGAACTTTTTTCACACAGAGAGTGGTGAATCTCTGGAACTCCCTGCCACAGAGGGTAGTCGAGGCCAGTTCATTGGCTATATTTAAGAGGGAGTTAGATGTGGCCCTTGTGGCTAAGGGGATCAGAGGGTATGGAGAGAAGGCAGGTACGGGATACTGAGTTGGATGATCAGCCATGATCATATTGAATGGCGGTACAGGCTCGAAGGGCCGAATGGCCTACTCCTGCACCTAATTTCTATGTTTCTATGTTTCTATGTTTAGATGTGTTTAAAGGGGTTTAGAGGGCGTTGGAGGGGTTTAGAGGGGGCTGCAGGCGGTTAGAATGGTTTAGAGGGGCTTAGAAGGATTTAGAGGGGTTATAGGGTTTACGAATGATTTAGAAGTGTTTAGAGGGGCTTCGAAGGGTATCGAGCGGTTTAGAATGGAATAGAGAGTGTTAGGTTTGTGAGGGATTTAGAGTGGTTTTGAGAGGGTTAGAAGTGGTTAGAGGGGCTTAGTGGGGTTTAGTAGTTAACAGGGATTTAGAGGATTTTGGATGTGTTTAGAGTCGTTTAGAGGGGTTTAGAGGGGGTCAGAGGGGGTTAGGGGAGGTTAGAGGTGTTTAGAGAAGTTTCGAAGGGTTTCGAGGGGTTACGGGGGATTTCGAAGGATTTCGCAGGCGTTTCGAGGGGTTTAGAAGGTTTACAGGGGTTTCGAGGGTCTCAGAGAGGTTCCGAGGGGGTTCGAGGGGTTTAGAGGGGTTTAGAGGGACGCACAATGGTTTAGACGGGTTTAGATTTGTTAAAATGGGTTTAGAGATGCTTAGGCTGGTTTAGATGGGTTTAGAGCGGTTTAGAGGAGTTTCGTTGGGTTTTGATGGGGTTCGAGGGGTTTAAAGAGGTTTAAGGGGAGTAAAGGGTTTAGAGGGGTTTCGATGGGTTTAGATGGGCTTTAGAGGTGTTTAGAGGGCTTTAGAGGGCTTTAGTGGGGTTTAGAGGGCTTTAGAGGGGTTTGGTGGAGTTTAGTGGGGTATAGAGGGATTAGAGAGTTTTCAAGGGGTTTAGAGGGGTTTAGAACGATTTAGAGGGGTTTAGAGGGGATTAGAATAGATAACAGGGGTTTAGAGGTGTTTGGGGGGTTTAGAGTGGTTTATAGTGGTTTAGAGGGATTTGAGGGGTTTGGAGGGGATTAGATGGGTTTAGAGACGTTTCGAGGGGTTTCGAGATGTTATGATGGATTTCGAGGGTTTACAGTGATGTTCGAGGGGTTTCGAAGGGTTCAGAGGGGTCTGGAAGGGGTCAGGGGGGTTTTGAGGTGTTTGGATGGGGTTTAGAGGTGCTTAGTGTTGGAGCGGGTTGGAGCGGGTTGGATGGGGTTTAAAGGGGTTTAGAGTGGCTTGGAGGGATTTAGAGTCGTTTGGGCATGTTTGGTTCGGGTTTAGATGGGTATAGAACTGTTTGGAGGGGTTTGGAGGTGTTTTCAGCGGTTTAGAGGGTGTGGAGGGGGTTAGAGGTGCTGAACTTGGTTTGGATGTGTTTAGAGTGGTTAGAGTGGTTTAGAGGGGTTTGGATGGGGTTTAGAGGGGTTTATAATGGTTTAGATATGTTTAGAGGTGTCTGGTGGGGGTTGGAGGGGTTTAGAGGGGGTTGGAATGGTTTACAGGTTTAGAGTGGTTTACAGGGGTTTACAGGTGTTTAGAGGGGTTCAGAGTGGTTTAGAGTGGTTTAGGGGGGTTAGGGGGTTTAGAGGGGTTTAGAAGTGTTTAGTGTTGGTTAGAGGCGTTCACATGGGTTTACAGGGATTTACTGGGGTTTACAGGGGATTAGAGGGGTTTACATAGGTTTCGAGGTGTTTACAGAGGTTTACGAGGGTTCGCATGTGGTTAGAGGGGGTTAGAGCGGTTCAGAGGGGTTTAGTGGTGTAGAGGGCTCTAGAGGGGTTTAGAGGGGTTTACATGGGCTTACAATTGTTTAGAGGGATTTAGAACGATTTAGAGAGGTTTCGAGGGGTTTACAGGTTTAGAGAGTTTTAGAGAGGTTAGAAGGGTTTAGAGGGGTTTACGGTGGTTTGGAGTGGCTTTGTGTGGTTTAGCGCGGTTTCGAGGGTTTTTGAGGGGTTTCGATGGGTTTCGAGGGGTTATGAGGGGTTATGATGGGGTTTATAGGTGGTTAGAGGGGTTTGGAGGGGGTTAGATGGGTTTGGAGGGGCTTGGAGGGGTATGAAGGCATTTAGAAGGGGTTAGAGGGGTTTAGAGGGGTTTGGATGTGTTTAGAGGGGTTTAGATGGGGGGGGGGGTAGAGGTGTTTGGAGGGGTTTGGTGGGATTCAGAGTGGTTAGAGGGGTTTAGAGGTGTTTAAAGTGGTTAGAGGGGGTTAGAGGGGTTTAGAGGGGTTTAGAATGGTTTAGAGGGGTTTACTGTCTTTAGGGGTTTGGAGGGATTTAGAGGGGTTTAGATGGGTTTAGAGGTGTTTGAGGGGTTTCCTGGTATTTAGAGGGGTTTAGAGGGGTTAGAGGGGTTTAGAGGGGTTTACAGTGGTTGGAGGGGTTGAGAGGGGTTTGGAGATGTTTAGCGGGTTATTGGTTATTGTTTAGCGTGTTTTAGAGGGATTTAGTGTGGGTTACAGGTGTGTAGACGTGTTTAGACATGTTTAGCGGGGATTATTGTTTGGAGGGGTTTAGAGGGCTTTATAGCGGGTGTATATTGGTGTAAAGGTGTTTAGAGGGCTTTACAATGGTTTAGCTGAGTTTTGAGAGAGTTATGGGGGATTAGATGGCTTTAGAGGTGTTTAGAGGACTAGAGGAGTTTAGTGAGGTTTAGTGTTGTTTAGAGGGATTTAGAGGGTTTTAGATACATAGAAAATAGGTGCAGGAGTAGGCCATTCGGCCCTTCGTGCCAGCACCGCCATTCGACATGATCATGGCTGATCATCCAACTCAGTATCCCGTACCTGCCTTCTCTCCATACCTCCTGATCCCTTTAGCCACAAGGGCCACATCTAACTCCCTCTTAAATATAGCCAATGAACTAGCCTCAACTACCCTCTGTGGCAGAGAGTTCCAGAGATTCACCACTCTGTGTGAAAACTGTTTTTCTCATCTCGGTCTTAAAGGATTTCGCCCTTATCCTTAAGCTGTGACCCCTTGTTTAGGGATGTTTAGAGTAGTTTAGAGGGGTTTAGAGGGGGTTAGAGGGGATTAGAGGTGTTTAGAGGATTTCGAAGGGTTACGTGGGGTTTCGAGGGATTTCGTGGCGTTTCGAGGGGTTTAGAAGGTTTACAGTGGTTTCGAGGGTTTCAGAGAGCTTTCAAGGGGTTTAGAGGCAAGGGAAGGCAAGGCAAGGCAAGTTTATTTGTATAGCACCTTTCAACAACAAGGTAATTCAAAGTGCTTTACATAAAACATTAAAAGCATTGGAAAGAAACACATATAAAATGACATTTAGATGTAAAACGATTATTAGATTATTCAGATAAAATAATTACAAAATTAAAAGCAATCAAATAAAATATTAAAAATAGAATAAAAACAGGAATAGAAGTTACAGTGCAGTAATTAATAAATTGTATTGTTTACTGAAAGGCACCGGCAAACAGAAAAGTCTTCAGTCTAGATTTAAAAGAGCTGAGAGTTGCAGCAGACCTGCAGTTTTCTGGGAGTTTGTTCCAGATATGTGGTGCATAAAAACTAAATGCTGCCTCTCCATGTTTAGTTCTGACTCTGGGGACACAGAGCAGACCTGCCCCAGACGATCTGAGAGGTCTGGGTGGTTCGTAGCTAAGCAGAAGATCAGAAATGTATTTTGGCCCTAAACCATTCAGTGCTTTGTAAACCAACAGTAGTATTTTGAAATCAATTCTTTGACAGACAGGAAGCCAGTGTAAAGACCTCAGAACTGGAGTAATGTGATCTACTTTTTTGGTCCTAGTGAGGACTCGAACAGCAGCGTTCTGAATTAACTGCAGCTGTCTGATCGACTTTTTAGGGAGACCTGTAAAGACACTGTTACAGTAGTCGAGCCTGCTGAAGATAAATGCATGGACAAGTTTTTCCAAATCCTGCTGAGACATAAGTCCTTTAATCCTTGATATATTCTTTAGGTGATAGTAGGCTGACTTTGTGGCTGTTTTTATGTGGCTGTTGAAGTTCAGGTCTGAGTCCATGACTACTCCTAAGTTTCTGGCATGGTTTGTTGTTTTTAGCATTACCATTTGAAGCTGGGTGCTAACTTTTAATCGTTCTTCCTTGGCTCCAAAAACAGAGGGGTCTAAAGGGGACTATTGGGGCTCTAACCCGCTCCAAACCCCTCTAAATCCGTTTGGAGCGGTTTGGATGGGTTTAGAGGGGTTTAGATGGGTTTAGATGGGTTTAGAGATATTTAGACGGATTTAGATGGGTTTAGAGCAGTTTAGAGGTGCTTCGATGGGGTTTGATGGGTTTCGAAGGGTATAAAGGGGTTTAGATGGGTTTCGAAGAGTTTAGGGGGTCTAAAGGGGACTATTGGGGCTCCAACCCGCTCCAAACCCCTCTAAATCCGTTTGGAGCGGGTTGGATGGGTTTAGAGGGGTTTAGACGGGTTTAGACGGGTTTAGATTGGTTTAGCTGGGTTTAGAGATATTTGGACGGATTTAGATGGGTTTAGAGCAGTTTAGAGGTGCTTCGATTGGTTTTGATGGGTTTCGAGGGGTTTAAAGGGGTTTAGATGGGGTTCGAAGAGTTTAGAGGGGTCTAAAGGGGACTATTGTGGTTCGAGGTGTTTAGAGGCGTTTAGGGGGGGGGGGGGGTTAGGGGGATTTCGACGGGATTAGAGGAATTTAGAGGGGTTTAGAGGTTTATAGAGGGATTTAGAGGGGTTTCGAGGACGAGGTGTTTAGAGGGCTTTAGAGGGGTTTGGTGGAGTGTATTGGGGTATAGAGGGATTAGAGGGTTTTCAAGGGGGTTAGAGTGGTTTAGAACGGTTTAGGGGAATTTAGAATAGATAAGAGGGGTTTAGAGGTGTTTGTGGGTGGGGGGTTGGAGGGGTTTAGGAGAGTTTCCAGGGGGTTAGAGGGCTTTAGAATGGTCTAGAGGGATTTGAGGGGTTTGGGGGGGGGGGCGGATTAGATGGGTTTTAAGAGGTTTGGAGGTGTTTCAAGGTCTTATGAGGGATATAAAATTGTTTCGAGGGATTTCGAGGGTTTGCAATGGGTTTCGAGGGGGTTAGAAGGGTTCAGACGGGGCTTAGAGATGCTTAGAGGGGTTTGGAGGGGCTTGGGGGGTTTAAAGGCATTTAGAGGGGTTTAGAGTTGTTTGAATGGTTTTGAAGGGTAGAGTGGCATGGAGGGCATTAGAGGTGTTTGGACGTGTTTGGAGGGGTATGGAGTTGTTTAGAGGGGTTTGGAGGGACGTGGAGGTGTTTTGAGCGGTTTATATGGGTGTGGAGTGGTTTAGATGTGCTGAAATTGGTTTAGATGTTTTTAGAGTGGTTTAGAGGGGTTTGGAGGGCTTTAGGGGTTTAGAGGGGTTTAGAATGGCTTAGATATGTTTAGAGGTGTCTGGTGGGGTTTGGAGGGGGTTCGAGGTGTTTAGAGGGTTTTAGATGGGTTTACATGTGTTTGGAGGGGTTTGGAGGGGGTCGGAGGGGTTTAGAGGGGTTTGGAGGGGTTTTGTGGGGTTAGAGGGGTTTAGAGGGGTTAGAGGGGTTTAGAGGTGTTTGCAGTGGTTTGAGGGGTTTAGAAACGTTCAGAGCCGTTTAGAAAGGTTTAGAGGGGTTTGGAGATGTTTAGCGGGGACTATTGTTGAGAGGGGTTTAGAGGACATTAGCGTGGGTTACAGAGGTGTAGAGGTGTTTATAGGGGTTTACAGTGCTTTCGAGTGGTTTCCAGGGGGTTTAGAGGGGCTGACAGGGGTTATAGGGTTTTAAAGGCGTATAGATGGTTTTAGATGGGTTTAGAGTGTGTCACAGGGGTTTACATGGGTTTCCAGGGTTTACGGGGGTTTAGAGGTGTTTACACGGGGTTTACAGGGGTTTAGAGTGGTTTACAGGGATTCAGAGGGTTTTAAAACGGCATCATCTATGGAGAGAAGGAAATAGGCAACGTTTCCGGCCTTAACCCTTCCTCAGACAGAAGGGTTTAGAGTGGTTCAGAGTGATTTAGAGGTATTTAGAGGAGTTTAGAGGGGTTTAGATGGGTTTAGATAGGTTTAGAGGGTGTCAGAGGGGGTTAGATGTGTTTAGAGGGGTATAGAGTTGTTTAGAGTGGTTTACAAATGTTTAGATGGGTTTACAGAGGTTTAGTGGGCATAGAGGGGTTTAGAGGGATTTGCAGAGGTTTAGATGGGATTCGAGTGATTTAAAGGTGTTTAGAGGGGTTTAGAGGGTTTTACTTTGGTTTAGATGAGTTTACAGGGGGCTCCATGGGTTTAGATGGAATTCAGAGGTGTTTAGAGCGGCTTACAGGGGATCAGAGGGGTTTAGAGGGGATTGGGGGGATTTACAGGTGTTTAGAGACGGTTGCTGGGGCTTAGATGGGTTTAGAGGGGTTTAAAGGGGTTTAGAGGGGTTTATAGGTGTACAGAGGGATTTAGATGCGTGTAGAGGACTAGAGGTGTTTAGAGGGCTTTAGATGGGTTTAGAAGGGGTTTAGAGTGGTTTAGAATGGTTTAGATATGTTTAGAGGTGTCTGTTGGGGTTTGGAGGGGGTTGGAGGGGGTCGGATGGGTTTAGAGGGGTTAGAGGGGTTTAGAGGTGTTTGCAGTGGTTTGAGGGGTTTAGAAGCGTTCAGAGCCGTTTAGAAAGGTTTAGAGGGGTTTGGAGATGTTTAGCGGGGACTATTGTTGAGAGGGGGTTAGAGGGCTTTAGCGTGGGTTACAGGGGTGTAGAGGTGTTCATAGGGGTTTACAGTGCTTTAGTAGTTTCCAGGGGGTTTAGACGGGCTGACAGGATTTACAGCGGTTTACAGGGTTTACGCGGGCTTAGAGGGGTTTAGAGGTGTTTAGAGGTGTTTTATAGCGGCATCATCCATGGAGAGAAGGAAATAGGCAACGTTTCGGGCCTTAACCCTTCTTCAGACAGAGGGGGTTAGAGTGGTTTAGAGGGGGTTAGAGCAGTTTAGATGGGTTTAGATGGGTTTAGAGAGGTTTAGAGGGTTTCAGAGGGGGTTAGATGTGTTTGAGAGATTAGAGTGATATAGAGTTGTTTAGCGGGGGTTACATGGGTTTAGATTGGTTTACTGAGGTTTTGAGAGCATATAGGGGTTTAGAGGAGTTTACAGGATGTCCCAGGTGTTTCCAGGTGTTTAGATGGAGTTCAGAGGTGTTTAGAGGGGTTTAGAGGGGTTTAGAGGAGTTTACAGGGGGTTACAGGGGGGCTTAAACGTGTTTAGAGGGGTTTAGAGTGGATTAGAGCGGTTTAGAGAAGTTTAGAGGATTTTAGAGAGGTTTACGACGGTTTAGAATGCATTAGAGAGGTGTATAGATGCTAGAGGGGTTTTGAGAGGTTTAAAGGTGTTTAGAGTGGTGTATACGGGTTTAGGGGGGTCTAGGGGGGTTTAGAGTGTTTTACATGGGGTTTCGAGGGGTTTATAGGGGTTAGTGTGATGTCAAGGTGTTTACAGGGGTTTAGTGGGGTGTACAGACGTTTCAAGTGGTTTAGAGGGGTTTGGAGAGGTTTAGACGAGTTTAGAGGGGTTGAGAGTGGTTTACATGGGATTACAGGGTTAGTGTTAGGGTTAGGGTTAGTTTAGAGAGGTTTACAATGGTGTAGAGGGGTTTACAGTGGTTTAGAGGGGTTTAGAATGGTTCACAGGGGGTTAGACGGGGTTTGAGCGGTTTACAGGGGTTTACAGGGGGTTAGAGGGGTTTGGAGTGGTTTACAGGGGGTTTGAGTGGTATAGATATGTTTACAAGGGTTTAGAGGGGTTCAGAGTGGTTTAGAGCGGTTAGAGGGGTTTAGAGGGGTGTAGAGGTGTATAGAGATGTTTAGAGTTGTTTAGAGGCGTTTACATGTGTTTATATGGGGTCTACAGGGGTTTACAGGGGATTAGAGGGGTTTAGCGGAATTTACAGTGGTTGTATGTGGCTTAGAGGGGTTTTGCGCGCTTTAGATGTGGTTTACAGGGGGTGTAGAGGGGTTGAGAGGTGTTCAGAGGGATTTAGAGGGGGTCGGAGGGGTTTTGAGGGGTTTCGAGGGGTTTCAATGGGTTTCGAGGTGTTTCGAGGGGCTTCGAGGGGTTTGGAGTGGTTTAGAGGGCTTTTTCGGGGTTTAGAGTGGATAGAGGGGTTTAAAAGTGTTTAGAGGGCTTTAAAGGGTTTTGAGGGCTTTAAAGGGTTTTAGAGGAATTTAGAGTGTTTTGGAGGGATTGAGTAGGATTCAGCAGGGTTTAGAGGGGTTTAGGTTTTAGTGGTTTAAAGGTGTTTAGAGGAGTTTACACGCGTTAAGAGGGGTTCAGATGTGTTAAGAGGGGCTTTGAAGTGGGTAGAGCGGGTTAGAGGGGTTTAGATGTGTTTAGAGGGGTTTAAAGGGTTTCGAGGGCGCTGGAGGGATTTAGATGGGCTAGAAATTGGTTTAGAGGGGTTTAGAGTTGTTTAGAGAGGTTTCGAATGATTTAAAGGGGGTTTGGATGGGTTTCGAGGGGTTTAGAGGGGGAGTACAGTGTTAGAATGGTTTCGAGGGGTTTTGAGAGGGTTAGAGGGCTTTAGAGGTGTTTGGAAGGCTTTAGAGGGTTTAGAGAGGCTTAGAGGGCTTAAGAGGGGTTTGGAGGGATGTAGAGGTGTTTAGAGGTATAGTGGTGTTAGAGGGTTTAGACGTGTTTCAAGGAGTTTCGAGGTGTTTCGAGGGATTTCGAGGTGTTTGGAGTGGATTGGAGGGGATGAGAGGGGTTTAGAGGGGCTTTATCGGGGCTTTATCGGGGTTTAGTGGATAGAGGGGTGTAGATGTGTTTAGAGGGGTTAGAGGGCTTTAAAGGGTTTTGGAGGAATTTAGAGGGTTTTGGAGGGGTTTAGAGGGGTTCAGTGGGGTTTAAAGGGGTTTAGAGGGGTTTAGTGGTTTAAAGGTGTTTAGAGGGCTTTAGAGGAGTATAGAGCGGTTAAGAGGGGTTTCGATGGGTTAAGATGGGTTTAGAAGTGGGTAAAGCGGGTAGGAGGGGCTTAGAGGGGCTTAGAGGGATTTAGAGGGGTTTAGAGGGGTTTAGAGGGGTTCCAATGATCTAGAAGTGTTTAGATGTGTTTGTAATGGCTTAGAGGGATTTAGAAGGCAGTACGGAGTGTTAGAAGGGTTTAGAGGTGTTTCGAGGGGTTTAGGGGGGGTGGTTTGAGAGGGTTAGAGGGATTTGGAGGTGTATGGAGGGCATTAGAGGGTTTAGAGGGGTTTAGAGGGCTTTATATGGGTTTGGAGGGATGTAGTGTTTAGAGAGGTATAGTTGTGTTAGAGGGTTTTAGAGGGTTTTAGAGGGCTTTCAAGGGGTTTCGAGGGGTTTCAAGGGTTTGGATTGGTTTTAGAGGGGGTGAGAGATGTTTAAAGTGGTTTAGAGGGGTTTTATCGGGGTTTAGAGTGGATAGAGGGGTTTAGATGCGTTTAGAGGGCTTTAAATGGTTTAGAGGGATTTAGAGGGATTTGGGTTCAGCGGGGTTTAGAGTGGTTTATAGGGCTTTATAGTCGTTTAGATCGGTTAACAGTGGTTTAGAGGGGTTTGGAGGTGTTTGGAGGGGTTTGGTGCGGTGAGAGGGGCTTGGTGGGGTTAGAGGGGTTTAGAGGTGTTTGCAGTGGTTTTGATGGGTTTAGAAGCGTTCAGAGGCGTTTAGATAAGTTTAGAGGGGTTTGGAGATGTTTAGCGGGACTATTGTTTAGAGGGGTTTAGAGGGCTTTAGCGTGTGTTACAGGGGTGTAGAGATGTTTATAGAGGTTTACAGTGCTTTAGAGTGATTTCCAGTGGGTTTAGAGGGGCTGACCGGGGTTTACAGGGGGTTTAAATGCGCATTGATGGTTTTAGATGGGTTTAGAGTGTTTTACAGGGGTTTACATCGGTTTACGGGGGTTTAATGGGGTTTAGATGTGTTTCGATGTGTTTACACGGGGTTTACATGGGTTTAGAGTGGCCTGCAGGGTTTAGAGGGTCTACAGGGGTTTAGAGTGGATTAGAGGGTTAGAAGGAAATAGGCAACGTTTCGTGCATTAGCCCTTCTTCAGACAGAAGGGTTTAGAGTGGTTTACTGAGGTTCAGAGGGCATAGAGGGGTTTAGAGGGATTTGCAGAGGTTTAGATGGGATTCGAGTGATTTAAAAGTGTTTAGAGGGGTTTACGTGGGTTTAGAGAAGTTTACAGGGGGTTCCATGGGTTTCCAGGTGTTTCCAGGTGTTTAGATGGAGTTCAGAGGTGTTTAGAGGGGGTTAGAGGGGTTAGGGGAGTTTACAGGGGGTTACAGGGGGCTTGAGGGGCTTAAACATGTTTAGAGGGGTTTAAACGTGTTTAGAGGGGTTTAGAGTGGATTAGAGGGGTTTAGAGATTTAGAAGATTTTAGGGTTAGAGGGGTTTAGAGGTGTTTAGAGTGGTTTATACAGTTTTAGAGGGGTTTAGTGTGCTTTACATGGGGTTTAGAGGGGTTTACAGGGGCTAGTGTGATTTCAAGGTGTTTAAATGGGTTTAGAGGGGTGTACAGAGGTTTCGTGGCAGAGGGGTTTGGAGAGGTTTAGAGGGGTTGAGGGTGGTTTACATGGGTTTACAGGGGGTGGCAGGTGTTTAGAAGCGTTTACAAGGGTGTAGAGGCGTTTAAAGTGGTTTACAGGGGTTTAGAATGGTTTACAGCGGTTTAGACGGGTTTTGTGCGGTTTACAGGGGTTTGGAGTGGTTTGCAGGGGGTTTGAGTGGTTTAGAGGGGTTTACAGGGAGGTTAGATGGGGTTAGAGAGCTTTAGAGGGGATGTGGAGGGGTGTAGAGTGGTTTAGAGGGGTATAGTGGGATTAGAGTGTAAACAGGTTTACAGGTGTTTAGAGGGGTTTAGAATGGTTTAGAGGGGATCAGAGGGGTTTAGACGGGATTAGAGGTATTTACAGGGGTTTAGAGGCTTGCTGGGGTTTAGATGGGTTTAGAGGGGTTTAAAGGGGTTTAGACGTGTGTAGAGGACCAGAGTTGTTTAGAGGGCTTTAGACGGATTTAGAATTGCGTACAGAGCTTTAGAAGGGGTTTGGAGGGGTGTAGAGGGGTTCGACGGGTATAGTGGGGTTATAGGTGTTTAAAGGGGTATAGAGGGGTTTCAATGGGGTTTGAGGTGTTTAGGGGGTTTTGGAGGGGGTTGGAGTGGGTTAGAGGGGGAAAGAGGGGTTTAGAATGGTTTAGAGGGATTTCCCGAGGGTTACAGGTTTTTACATGAATTTAGAGTGTTTTGGAGGGCTTGAGAGGGATTTAGCGGGGTTTAGAGGGGTTTGGAGGGCATTAGTGGTTTAAAGGTGTTTAGAGGGCTTTAGATGAGTTTACAGCTTTAAGAGGGGTACAGATGTGTTAAGAGGGGCTTAAAGTGGGTAGAGCGGGTTAGAGGGGTTTAGATGGGTTAAGAGCGGTTTAGAGAGGTTTCGAGGACGTTGGAGGGGGTTAGAGGGGGCTAGAGGCGGTTAGATTGGTTTAGAGGGGTTTAGAGGTGTTTAGAGGGGTTTAGAGGGGTTTCGAATGTTTTAGAGGGGTTTAGAGGGGCTTGGAAGGGTTTTGAGGTTTAGAGGGATTTAGAGGTGTTTTTAAGGCTTTAGAGGGTTTAGAGGGTTTAGAGGGTTTAGAGGGCTTTGGAGGGGTGTCGCGTTGTTCAGAGAGGTATAGTGGTAGAGGGTTTTAGAGGGTTTAGACGGGTTTCATGGGATTTCGAGGGGTTTGGAGTGGTTTAGAGGGGGTGAGAGGGGTTTAGATTGGTTTAGAGGGGTATTATCGGGGTTTAGTGGATAGAAGGGTGTAGAGGGCTTCAAAGGGGTTTAGATGAATTTAGACGGTTTTGGAGGGGCTTAGAGGGGTTCACCGGGGTTTAGACGAGTTTAGAGGGCTTTAGAGTGATTTAAAAGTGTTTAGAGGGTTTTAGAACAGTCTGGAGCGGTTAAGAGGGGTTTCGATGGGCTAAGAGGTGTTTAGAAGTGGGTCGAGCGGGTTAGAAGGGTTTAGATCGGCTTAGAGGGGTTTAGAGGGGTCTAGAACGGCTTAGGACGACAGATGGCGCAATGGGCTAAGTGTTCGGCTGGCGACCGGAAGGTAGCCGGTTCGAATCCCGCTTGGAGTGCATACTGTCGTTGTGTCCTTGGGCAAGACACTTCACCCACCTTTGCCTGTGTGTGAATGTGTGTGAATGTGTGTGAGTGATTGGTGGTGGTCGGAGGGGCCGTAGGCGCAGATTAGCAGCCACGCTTCCGTCAGTCTGCCCCAGGGCAGCTATGGCTACAGAAGTAGCTTACCACCACCGAGTGTGACTGAGGAGTGTATGAATAATGCGATGTAAAGCGCCTTGAGTATTCTAGAAAGGCGCTATATAAATGCCACCCATTATTATTATTTAGAAGGCGTTGGAGGTGTTTAGAGGTGGCTAGAGGCGGTTAGAATGGTTTAGAGGTGTTTCGAGGGGTTAGAGGTGTTTAGAGGTGTTTAGAGGGTGTTACAGGGGCTTAGAAGGGGTTAGAGGGGTTTACAAGGGTGTAGAGGTGTTTAAAGTGGTTTAGAGGGGTTTAGAATGGTTTACAGCGGTTTAGACGGGTTTTGTGCGGTTTACAGGGGTTTGGAGTGGTTTGCAGGTGGTTTGAGTGGTTTAGAGGGGTTTACAGGGGGGTTAGATGGGGTTAGAGAGCTTTAGAGGGGATGTGGAGGGGTGTAGAGTGGTTTAGAGGGATATAGTGGGATTAGAGTGTAAACAGGTTTACATGTGTTTAGAGGGGTTTAGAGTGGTTTAGAGGGGATCAGAGGGGTTTAGACGGGATTAGAGGTATTTACAGGGGTTTAGAGGCTTGCTGCGGTTTAGATGGGTTTAGAGGGGTTTAAAGGGGTTTAGATGTGTCCAGAGGGATTTAGAGGTGTGTAGAGGACCAGAGTTGTTTAGAGGGCTTTAGACGGATTTAGAGGGCTTTAGAGGGGGTTAGAAATGCGTACAGAGCTTTAGAAGGGGTTTGGAGGGGTGTAGAGGGGTTCGACGGGTATAGTGGGGTTAGAGGTGTTTAAAGGGGCATAGAGGGGTTTCAATGGGGTTTGAGGTGTTTAGGGGGTTTTGGAGGGTGTTGGAGTGGGTTAGAGGGGGAAAGAGGGGTTTAGAATGGTTTAGAGGGATTTCCCGAGGGTTACAGGTTTTTACATGAATTTAGAGTGTTTTGGAGGGCTTGAGAGGGATTTAGCGGGGTTTAGAGGGGTTTGGAGGGCATTAGTGGTTTAAAGGTGTTTAGAGGGCTTTGGAGGGCATTAGTGGTTTAAAGGTGAGGGCTTTAGATGAGTTTACAGCTTTAAGAGGGGTACAGATGTGTTAAGAGGGGCTTAAAGTGGGTAGAGCGGGTTAGAGGGGGTTAGATGGGTTAAGAGCGGTTTAGAGAGGTTTCGAGGACGTTGGAGGGGTTTAGAGGGGGCTAGAGGCGGTTAGATTGGTTTAGAGGGGTTTAGATGTGTTTAGAGGGGTTTAGAGGGGTTTCGAATGTTTTAGAGGGGTTTAGAGGGGCTTGGAACGGTTTTGAGGTTTAGAGGGATTTAGAGGTGTTTTTAAGGCTTTAGAGGGTTTAGAGGGTTTAGAGGGTTTAGAGGACTTTGGAGGGGTGTCGCGTTGTTTAGAGAGGTATAGTGGTAGAGGGTTTTAGAGGGTTTAGACGGGTTTCATGGGATTTCGAGGGGTTTGGAGTGGTTTAGAGGGGGTGAGAGGGGTTTATTGGTTTAGAGGGGTATTATCGGGGTTTAGTGGATAGAAGGGTGTAGAGGGCTTCAAAGGGGTTTAGATGAATTTAGACGGTTTTGGAGGGGCTTAGAGGGGTTCACCGGGGTTTAGACGAGTTTAGAGGGCTTTAGAGTGATTTAAAAGTGTTTAGAGGGTTTTAGAACAGTCTAGAGCGGTTAAGAGGGGTTTCGATGGACTAAGAGGTGTTTAGAAGTGTGTCGACCGGGTTAGAGGGGGTTAGATCGGCTTAGAGGGGTTTAGAGGGGTCTAGAACGACTTAGGACGACAGATGGCGCAATGGGCTAAGTGTTCGGCTGGCGACCGGAAGGTAGCCGGTTCGAATCCCGCTTGGAGTGCATACTGTCGTTGTGTCCTTGGGCAAGACACTTCACCCACCTTTGCCTGTGTGTGAATGTGTGTGAATGTCTGTGAGTGATTGGTGGTGGTCGGAGTGGCCGTAGGCGCAGATTAGCAGCCACGCTTCCGTCAGTCTGCCCCAGGGCAGCTGTGGCTACAGAAGTAGCTTACCACCACCGAGTGTGACTGAGGAGTGTATGAATAATGCGATGTAAAGCGCCTTGAGTATTCTAGAAAGGCGCTATATAAATCCCATCCATTATTATTATTTAGAAGGCGTTGGAGGTGTTTAGAGGTGGCTAGAGGCGGTTAGAATGGTTTAGAGGTGTTTCGAGGGGTTAGAGATGTTTAGAGCTGTTTAGAGGGGGTTACAGGGGCTTAGAAGGGTTTAGAGGGGTTTACAAGGGTGTAGAGGTGTTTAAAGTGGTTTAGAGGGGGTTAGAATGGTTTACAGCGGTTTAGACGGGTTTTGTGCGGTTTACAGGGGTTTGGAGTGGTTTGCAGGGGGTTTGAGTGGTTTAGAGGGGTTTACAGGGGGGTTAGATGGGGTTAGAGAGCTTTAGAGGGGATGTGGAGGGGTGTAGAGTGGTTTAGAGGGATATAGTGGGATTAGAGTGTAAACAGGTTTACATGTGTTTAGAGGGGTTTAGAGTGGGTTAGAGGGGATCAGAGGGGTTTAGACGGGATTAGAGGTATTTACAGGGGTTTAGAGGCTTGCTGGGGTTTAGATGGGTTTAGAGGGGTTTAAAGGGGTTTAGATGTGTCCAGAGGGATTTAGAGGTGTGTAGAGGACCAGAGTTGTTTAGAGGGCTTTAGACGGATTTAGAGGGCTTTAGAGGGGTTTAGAAATGCGTACAGAGCTTTAGAAGGGGTTTGGAGGGGTGTAGAGGGGTTCGACGGGTATAGTGGGGTTAGAGGTGTTTAAAGGGGTATAGAGGGGTTTCAATGGGGTTTGAGGTGTTTAGGGGGTTTTGGAGGGTGTTGGAGTGGGTTAGAGGGGGAAAGAGGGGTTTAGAATGGTGTAGAGGGATTTCTCGAGGGTTACAGGTTTTTACATGAATTTAGAGTGTTTTGGAGGGCTTGAGAGGGATTTAGCGGGGTTTAGAGGGGTTTGGAGGGCATTAGTGGTTTAAAGGTGTTTAGAGGGCTTTAGATGAGTTTACAGCTTTAAGAGGGGTACAGATGTGTTAAGAGGGGCTTAAAGTGGGTAGAGCGGGTTAGAGGGGTTTAGATGGGTTAAGAGCGGTTTAGAGAGGTTTCGAGGACGTTGGATGGGTTTAGAGGGGGCTAGAGGCGGTTAGATTGGTTTAGAGGGGTTTAGATGTGTTTAGAGGGGTTTAGAGGGGTTTCGAATGTTTTAGAGGGGTTTAGAGGGGCTTGGAACGGTTTTGAGGTTTAGAGGGATTTAGAGGTGTTTTTAAGGCTTTAGAGGGTTTAGAGGGTTTAGAGGGTTTAGAGGACTTTGGAGGAGTGTCGCGTTGTTTAGAGAGGTATAGTGGTAGAGGGTTTAAGAGGGTTTAGACGGGTTTCATGGGATTTCGAGGGGTTTGGAGTGGTTTAGAGGGGGTGAGAGGGGTTTATTGGTTTAGAGGGGTATTATCGGGGTTTAGTGGATAGAAGGGTGTAGAGGGCTTCAAAGGGGTTTAGATGAATTTAGACGGTTTTGGAGGGGCTTAGAGGGGTTCACCGGGGTTTAGACGAGTTTAGAGGGCTTTAGAGTGATTTAAAAGTGTTTAGAGGGTTTTAGAACAGTCTAGAGCGGTTAAGAGGGGTTTCGATGGACTAAGAGGTGTTTAGAAATGGGTCGAGCGGGTTAGAGGGGTTTAGATCGGCTTAGAGGGGTTAGAGGTGGCTAGAGGCGGTTAGAATGGTTTAGAGGTGTTTCGAGGGGTTTAGAGGTGTTTAAGGGGGTTACAGGGGCTTAGAAGGGTTTAGAGGGGTTTGCAGGGGTTTAGAGGGGTTTCGAATGATCCTGGAGGATTTAGATGGGTTTGGAATGGTTTCGAGGGGTTTAGAAGGGAGTACCTTAGAAGGGTTTAGGGGAGTTTCGAGGGACTTTTTTTTTTGAGGTTTAGAGGGATTTAGAGGTGTAATAGAGGGCTTTAGAGGGTTTAGTGGGGTATAGAGGGCTTTAGAGGGGTTTGGAGGAGTGTAGAGGTGTTTAGAGATGTATAGTGGTGTTAGACGGTTTTAGAGGGTTTTAGTGGTGTT
>NW_022630542.1:77500-152322 GCF_010909765.2 Amblyraja radiata | reverse complement strand
GGTGGAAGCAGACAAGGGGGAGCAGCTGATTGGGAGTCAGATCCCTGCTGATTTTTTCCAGCAATTTGTATTATATTGTGTAGTATTGTATTGTATTGTATTGTATTGTACTGTACTGTATTGTATTGTACTGTATTGTATTGTATTGTATTGTACTGTATTGTATTGTATTGTATTGTATTGTATTGTATTGTATTGTATTGTACTGTACTGTATTGTATTGTACTGTACTGTATTGTATTGTATTGCATTGTACTGTATTGTATTGTGTTGTATTGTGCTGTACTGTATTGTACTGTACTGTATTGTACAGTATTGTACTGTACTGTATTGTACTGTATTGTATTGTATTGTACTGTACTGTTCTGTATTGTACTGTATTGTATTGTATTGTATTGTACTGTATTGTATTGTACTGTACTGTACTGTATTGTATTGTACTGGATTGTACTGTACTGTATTGTATTGTATTGTATTGTATTGTATTGTACTGTACTGTATTGTACTGTACTGTACTGTATTGTATTGTACTGTATTGTACTGTACTGTATTGTATTGTATTGTATTGTACTGTACTGTATTGTATTGTACTGTACTGTACTGTATTGTATTGTATTGTATTGTATTGTATTGTATTGTACTGTACTGTACTGTATTGTACTGTATTGTATTGTATTGTACTGTACTGTACTGTACTGTATTGTACTGTATTGTATTGTATTGTACTGTACTGTACTGTATTGTACCGTATTGTACTGTACTGTATTGTATTGTATTGTATTGTACTGTACTGTATTGTACTGTATTGTATTGTATTGTATTGTACTGTACTGTGCTGTATTGTATTGTATTGTATTGTACTGTACTGCATTGTATTGTACTGTATTGTATTGTATTGTACTGTACTGTACTGTATTGTATTGTAGTGTACTGTATTGTATTGTATTGTATTGTATTGTATTGTATTGTATTGTATTGTATTGTACTGTATTGTATTGCATTGTATTGTACTGTATTGTACTGTACTGTATTGTATTGTATTGTACTGTACTGTACTGTACTGTATTGTATTGTATTGTACTGTTCTGTATTGTACTGTATTGTACTGTACTGTACTGTATTGTATTGTATTGTACTGTACTGTATTGTATTGTATTGTACTGTACTGTACTGTATTGTATTGTATTGTACTGTAGTGTATTGTACTGTATTGTATCGTATTGTATTGTACTGTACTGTATTGTATTGTATTGTGCTGTACTGTATTGTACTGTACTGTATTTTACTGTATTGTATTGTATTGTACTGTATTGTACTGTATTGTATTGTATTGCACTGTACTGTACTGTATTGTACTGTATTGTACTGTACTGTATTGTATTGTATTGTATTGTATTGTATTGTACTGTACTGTATTGTACTGTATTGTATTGTATTGTATTGTACTGTATTGTACTGTACTGTATTGTATTGCATTGTATTGTATTGTATTGTATTGTACTGTATTGTATTGTACTGTATTGTACTGTATTGTATTGTACTGTATTGTACTGTATTGTACTGTACTGTACTGTACTGTACTGTATTGTACTGTACTGTATTGTATTGTATTGTACTGTACTGTACTGTATTGTTTTGTATTGTATTGTACTGTACTGTACTGTATTGTATTGTATTGAACTGTATTGTACTGTATTGTACTGTACTGTACGATATTGTATTGTATTGTACTGTACTGTATTGTATTGTATTGTACTGTACTGTACTGTATTGTATTGTATTGTACTGTACTGTATTGTACTGTATTGTATTGTATTGTATTGTACTGTATTGTATTGTACTGTATTGTACTGTATTGTATTGTATTGTACTGTATTGTACTGTATTGTATTTTACTGTATTGTACTGTATTGTATTGTACTGTATTGTATTGTACTGTATTGTATTGTATTGTACTGTACTGTATTGTATTGTACTGTATTGTACTGTATTGTATTGTACTGTATTGTACTGTATTGTATTGTACTGTACTGTACTGTATTGTATTGTATTGTATTGTGCTGTACTGTATTGTACTGTACTGTATTGTACTGTATTGTATTGTATTGTACTGTACTGTACTGTGTTGTATTGTATTGTTTTGTACTGTACTGTATTGTATTGTATTGTACAGTATTGTATTGTATTGTATTGCATTGTACTGTATTGTATTGTACTGTACTGTATTCTATTGTATTGTAATGTATCCAAATCTGAGGAAGGACATTATTGCCATAGAGGGAGTGCAGAGAAGGTTCACCACACTGATTCCTGGGATGTCATGACTGTCTTATGAAGAAAGACTGGATAGACTTGCTTTATACTCTCTAGAATTTAGGAGATTGAGAGGGGATCTTATAGAAACTTACAAAATTCTTAAGGGGTTGGACAGGCTAGATGCAGGAAGATTGCTCCCGATGTTGGGGAAGTCCTGGACAAGGGGTCACAGCTTAAGGATAAGGGGGGAATCCTTTAAAACCGAGATGAGAATAACTTTTTTTCACACAGAGAGTGGTGAATCTCTGGAACTCTCTGCCACAGAGGATAGTCGAGGCCAGTTCATTGGCTATATTTAAGAGGGAGTTAGATGTGGCCCTTGTGGCTAAGGGGATCAGAGGGTATGGAGAGAAGGCAGGTACGGGATACTGAGTTGGATGATCAGCCATGATCATATTGAATGGCGGTGCAGGCTCGAAGGGCCGAATGGCCTACTCCTGCACCTAATTTCTATGTTTCTATGTTTCTATGTATTGTACTGTATTGTATTGTACTGTACTGTATTGTATTGTATTGTATTGTATTGTACTGTGTAGTATTGGACTGTACTGTATTGTACTGTATTGTATTGTATTGTATTGTATTGTATTGTATTGTATTGTATTGTATTGTATTGTACTGTATTGTGTTGTATTGTATTGTACTGTATTGTATTGTATTGTATTGTACTGTATTGTACTGTATTGTATTGTATTGTGTTGTACTGTATTGTACTGTATTGTATTGTATTGTACTGTATTGTATTGTGTTGTATTGTACTGTATTGTACTGTATTGTACTGGATTGTACTGTATTGTATTGTACTCTATTGTACTGTATTGTACTGTATTGCATTGTATTGTACTGTATTGTATTGTGTTGTATTGTAATGTATTGTGTTGTACTGTATTGTACTGTATTGTACTGTATTGTATTGTACTGTATTGTACTGTACTGTATTGTACTGTATTGTATTGTATTGTACTGTATTGTATTGTGTTGTATTGTACTGTATTGTATTGTACTGTATTGTACTGTATTGTACTGTATTGTATTGTACTGTATTGTACTGTATTGTATTGTATTGTGTTGTACTGTATTGTATTGTATTGTACTGTATCGTGTTGTACTGTACTGTATTGTATTATATTGTGTTGTACTGTATTGTTCTGTATTGTATTGTATTGTATTGTACTGTATTGTGTTGTACTGTACTGTATTGTATTATCTTGTGTTGTACTGTGTTGTACTGTATTGAATTATATTGTATTGTATTGTATTGTACTGTATTGTATTGCACTGTACTGTATTGTATTGTATTGTACTGTATTGTATTGTATTGTACTGTATTGTATTGTATTGTACTGTATTGTATTGTATTGTATTGTATTGTATTGTATTGTACTGTATTGTATTGTATTGTACTGTATTGTATTGTATTGTATTGTATTGTAATGTACTGTATTGTATTGCACTGTACTGTATTGTATTGTACTGTATTGTATTGTACTGTATTGTACTGTATTGTACCATTGTATTGTACTGTATTGTATTGTACTGTATTGTATTGTATTGTACTGTATTGTATTGTATTGTTCTGTATTGTATTGTACTGTATTGTATTGTATTGTACTGTATTGTATTGTACTGTATTGTACTGTATTGTTTTGTACTGTATTGTATTGTACTGTATTGTATTGTATTGTACTGTACTGTATTGTATTGTACTGTATTGTACTATATTGTATTGTACTGTATTGTATTGTATTGTATTGTACTGTACTGTACTGTATTGTATTGTATTGTATTGTGCTGTACTGTATTGTACTGTACTGTATTGTACTGTATTGTATTGTATTGTACTGTACAGTACTGTATTGTATTGTATTGTTTTGTACTGTACTGTATTGTATTGTATTGTACTGTATTGTATTGTATTGTATTGCATTGTACTGTATTGTATTGTACTGTACTGTATTCTATTGTATTGTAATGTATCCAAATCTGAGGAAGGACATTATTGCCATAGAGGGAGTGCAGAGAAGGTTCACCACACTGATTCCTGGGATGTCAGGACTGTCTTATGAAGAAAGACTGGATAGACTTGCTTTATACTCTCTAGAATTTAGGAGATTGAGAGGGGATCTTATAGAAACTTACAAAATTCTTAAGGGGTTGGACAGGCTAGATGCAGGAAGATTGCTCCCGATGTTGGGGAAGTCCTGGACAAGGGGTCACAGCTTAAGGATAAGGGGGAAATCCTTTAAAACCGAGATGAGAATAACTTTTTTTCACACAGAGAGTGGTGAATCTCTGGAACTCTCTGCCACAGAGGGTAGTCGAGGCCAGTTCATTGGCTATATTTAAGAGGGAGTTAGATGTGGCCCTTGTGGCTAAGGGGATCAGAGGGTATGGAGAGAAGGCAGGTACGGGATACTGAGTTGGATGATCAGCCATGATCATATTGAATGGCGGTGCAGGCTCGAAGGGCCGAATGGCCTACTCCTGCACCTAATTTCTATGTTTCTATGTTTCTATGTATTGTACTGTATTGTATTGTACTGTACTGTATTGTATTGTATTGTATTGTATTGTACTGTGTAGTATTGGACTGTACTGTATTGTACTGTATTGCACTGTATTGTATTGTATTGTATTGTATTGTATTGTATTGTATTGTACTGTATTGTGTTGTATTGTATTGTACTGTATTGTATTGTATTGTATTGTACTGTATTGTACTGTATTGTATTGTATTGTGTTGTACTGTATTGTACTGTATTGTATTGTATTGTACTGTATTGTATTGTGTTGTATTGTACTGTATTGTACTGCATTGTACTGGATTGTACTGTATTGTATTGTACTGTATTGTACTGTATTGTACTGTATTGCATTGTATTGTACTGTATTGTGTTGTGTTGTATTGTACTGTATTGTGTTGTACTGTATTGTACTGTATTGTACTGTATTGTATTGTACTGTATTGTACTGTACTGTATTGTATTGTATTGTATTGTACTGTATTGTATTGTGCTGTATTGTACTGTATTGTGTTGTACTGTATTGTACTGTATTGTACTGTATTGTGTTGTACTGTATTGTACTGTATTGTACTGTATTGTATTGTACTGTATTGTACTGTATTGTATTGTATTGTGTTGTACTGTATTGTATTGTACTGTATTGTGTTGTACTGTACTGTATTGTATTATATTGTGTTGTACTGTATTGTACTGTACTGTATTGTATTATATTGTGTTGTACTGTGTTGTACTCTATTGAATTATATTGTATTGTATTGTATTGTATTGTATTGTATTGTATTGTACTGTATTGTATTGCACTGTACTGTATTGTATTGTATTGTACTGTATTGTATTGTATTGTACTGTATTGTATTGTATTGTACTGTATTGTATTGTATTGTACTGTATTGTATTGTATTGTACTGTATTGTATTGTATTATATTGTACTGTATTGTACTGTATTGTATTGTACTGTATTGTATTGTACTGTATTGTACTGTATTGTACCATTGTATTGTACTGTACTGTATTGTATTGTACTGTATTGTACTGTATTGTATTGTACTGTATTGTATTGTATTGTACTGTATTGTATTGTACTGTATTGTATTGTACTGTATTGTATTGTATTGTACTGTATTGTATTGTACTGTATTGTATTGTATTGTACTGTATTGTATTGTACTGTATTGTACTGTATTGTATTGTACTGTATTGTATTGTATTGTACTGTATTGTATTGTACTGTATTGTATTGTATTGTACTGTATTGTATTGTACTGTATTGTATTGTATTGTACTGTATTGTATTCTACTGTATTGTACTGTATTGTTTTGTACTGTATTGTATTGTACTGTACTGTATTGTATTGTACTGTAATGTACTGTATTGTATTGTACTGTATTGTATTGTATTGTACTGTACTGTACTGTATTGTATTGGATTGTATTGTGCTGTACTGTATTGTACTGTACTGTATTGTACTGTATTGTATTGTATTGTACTGTACTGTACTGTATTGTATTGTATTGTTTTGTACTGTACTGTATTGTATTGTATTGTACTGTATTGTATTGTATTGTATTGCATTGTACTGTATTGTATTATACTGTACTGTATTCTATTGTATTGTAATGTATCCAAATCTGAGGAAGGACATTATTGCCATAGAGGGAGCGCAGAGAAGGTTCACCACACTGATTCCTGGGATGTCAGGACTGTCTTATGAAGAAAGACTGGATAGACTTGCTTTATACTCTCTAGAATTTAGGAGATTGAGAGGGGATCTTATAGAAACTTACAAAATTCTTAAGGGGTTGGACAGGCTAGATGCAGGAAGATTGCTCCCGATGTTGGGGAAGTCCTGGACAAGGGGTCACAGCTTAAGGATAAGGGGGAAATCCTTTAAAACCGAGATGAGAATAACTTTTTTTCACACAGAGAGTGGTGAATCTCTGGAACTCTCTGCCACAGAGGGTAGTCGAGGCCAGTTCATTGGCTATATTTAAGAGGGAGTTAGATGTGGCCCTTGTGGCTAAGGGGATCAGAGGGTATGGAGAGAAGGCAGGTACGGGATACTGAGTTGGATGATCAGCCATGATCATATTGAATGGCGGTGCAGGCTCGAAGGGCCGAATGGCCTACTCCTGCACCTAATTTCTATGTTTCTATGTTTCTATGTATTGTACTGTATTGTATTGTACTGTACTGTATTGTATTGTATTGTATTGTACTGTATTGTTTTGTACTGTATTGTATTGTACTGTATTGTATTGTATTGTACTGTACTGTATTGTACTGTGTTGTGTTGTACTGTACTGTGTTGTGTTGTACTGTATTGTGTTGTACTGTACTGTGTTGTGCTGTACTGTGTTGTACTGTATTGTACTGTATTGTATTGTATTGTATTGTACTGTATTGTGTTGTACTGTACTGTATTGTATTATATTGTGTTGTACTGTGTTGTACTGTATTGAATTATATTGTATTGTATTGTATTGTATTGTATTGTATTGTACTGTATTGTATTGCACTGTACTGTATTGTATTGTATTGTATTGTACTGTATTGTATTGTATTGTACTGTATTGTATTGTATTGTACTGTATTGTATTGTATTGTATTGTATTGTACTTTATTGTATTGTATTGTACTGTATTGTATTGTATTATATTGTACTGTATTGTACTGTATTGTATTGTACTGTATTGTATTGTACTGTATTGTACTGTATTGTACCATTGTATTGTACTGTATTGTATTGTATTGTATTGTACTGTATTGTACTGTATTGTATTGTACTGTATTGTATTGTATTGTAATGTATTGTATTGTACTGTATTGTATTGTACTGTATTGTATTGTATTGTACTGTATTGTATTGTACTGTATTGTATTGTATTGTACTGTATTGTATTGTACTGTATTGTACTGTATTGTTTTGTACTGTATTGTATTGTACTGTATTGTATTGTATTGTACTGTACTGTATTGTATTGTACTGTATTGTACTGTATTGTATTGCACTGTATTGTATTGTATTGTATTGTACTGTACTGTACTGTATTGTATTGGATTGTACTGCATTGTATTGTATTGTATTGCACTGTATTGTATTGTACTGCATTGTATTGTACTGTACTGTATTGTATTGTATTGTACTGTATTGTATTGCACTGTATTGTATTGGACTGTATTGTATTGTATTGTATTGTATTGTACTGTATTGTACTGTACTGTATTGTATTGTATTGCATTGTACTGTATTGTATTGTATTGTATTGCATTGTACTGTATTGTATTGTATTGTATTGTACTGTATTGTATTGTATTGTACTGTATTGTATTGTATTGTGTTGTACTGTATTGTACTGTACTGTATTGTATTGTGTTGTACTGTATTGTATTGTACTGTATTGTTGTCAAGTCTTCTAATGTTTTTGCAGATTCCCCGCTTGAAAGGAATTTGATTTATCTACCCCGAAATGATGAACTGGATTCACTCAGACCAAACACTTCTTTTCCACCTTTTATTTTCTCCTTCTTTTTATTTTGGCAGATTAGTCTTTAGCAGTTTTTAGTAGTTTTAGTCTTTACCAGTTTTGGTCTTTATCAGGTGAAAAACCTTTAGACACAAAGGCAAAAAATATACACATTAATGTAAACAAATATAAATAACAGAAAATTACATGTATCTAACATTCTAACTCATAGCAGCCATTTTGTTTTTTAAATAATTTTCACATTTCATTAAATGAAAAATACAAATAATGCCCACTACTGTTACCAATTTTTTAGCTTAATATCATATGAATCTTTACTGTTTTTTAACACATTATATCATATTTTTAAAAATGCAATTATTTAAACTAACACCACACATAGCATATAAGTATTAGAAATTAGCTCACATTAGCCCTTAACCCCACAATGAAGCAGGATGCACTTTACATAGACAACAAACACTATCATCACCCTGTCATCTTGGTTAACAAACACCACCAATATTTCAAACTTTCTCAATCAACACGTTAGCCAGACAAGTTTCTCAGATATTAAAGGGTTAAACAGAGTCTCTGGGGCTGCAGTCTTCGGCTCAGTCCATTTAGAGTTCAGTCCTTACCGGCTGCCCATCGGGTCTATAGCAGGATGCACTTTACATAGACAACAAACACTATCATCACCCTGGCATCTTGGTTAAGTCCTTACCGGCTGCCAATCGGGTCTGTAGAAAATCAGTCCTGCTTGCATTTTCTGGCTATCGCGGCAGTCTTTTTGGACAGTCCTTTTGATTTACTGTTCAAGTTTTGCCGCTCGCAAGTCTCTTGTGCCTTCTTCACTGGCTTCTGGTGCTGTGTGCCCTTTTGACCCCCGGGCAGAACTTGGCAGGCTGGGGTTCCGCCCACTTTAATCACTGTCTCGTGATTTCAATGTAGCATTTCTCTGCACCTGTTCTTTCATTTCAGTTTGACTTGACACCTCCCACTCGATCCTCCAATGGAAGCACTTGGGAGATCGACGCTTTAAAGTCAAACTTTGAAGTCTAGGTTTGAACTTGGTCTTTATAGGCTACTGTCGAACTGTTGTGGTGCTTGGGAAAGTTGTGCCCAATTGCGGAGCACAAAAAATGTATTTTAGAGCATTTTCTCGTTTTCTGAGTGTAATGACCTGTCAAAGAGTTGGCCTCCCACTTTGGATTGTCTAGGGCTTTGTTCTTGCCAAGAAACCTCTTCGCTGCTCTCCAAATCCATGCGACTGTCTTGATCAGTCGTGTTAGAATGCTGATCCGCTTGACATCAACAAGGTTCTGAATAGCTGACCCTGCAGGTGGGCTCTTTGGGTTTGTTGGTTCCGGTTCTTGGTTCTTTACTTTGGCTCTTGATAGTGCTGCAACAAAAGCTTTATTCTGTAACTTGTTGATGTTCTCTCTGGCAGTGGCAGCCAGTTCTTTAGCTGATTTTATTGGCCACTCACTCACAGGCAATACCAGGAACTTCGGTCCATTTTGCCACTCCGAATACTGATCAAGGTCTTGAGGGCTGGCACCTCTGGTGATTACATCAGCGATGTTTTGTGGGCCAGGAATCCACCGCCAGTCCTGAATGTTGGTACTTGTTTGAATCTCTCCAATCCGATTGGCGAAGAATGTCAGAAATCCGTAGCTTTCTCGCTGTATTGCACCAAGGATTATTTGGCTATCCACAAGATGATACCACTTCTCCACTTGAATTCGACTGTGTAGCTCAAAATACTTCTTTAAGCGTGAGGCGAACACTGCTCCGCACATCTCCGCTTTAACAGCGTCTCCTCTGTGGTCCAAGGGAGTTAACTTGGCCTTGGATTCCACAAGTCTGACAATTGGGCCATGGTCTGAATCCCATCTCAGGTACATCACTGCCCCGTAGGTGTGCTCACTTCCGTCAGAAAAGGTGATTCGCAAGGGTTCAGTTGCGGAGCAAGAGGGAGTCAGTGCCCTGACGAACTTGACTTTTCCAAGTTGTACGTACTCTTCAAAGAGCTTAATTGCATCCTCCCTGAGTCCACCTGAGAGTGCCATGTCCCATGTGTTTCTGACCGAACAGCTTCCCTCTTTTCCTTCTTGGAAAGCTCTGCGTACTAGAATCGATCCCTTTTGCTTAACAGGAGCCACTATGCCGATGGGGTCATATAGCCCTGCTACCTGGCTGAGAAGCTTTCTTCTTGTTAGGGGATTTGGCGTCTGAGTTTTGATTTGCTCTTGTAGAAGGCCTTGACCAAGCCGCATCTTTTTCTTTCTCTTGGAGAAATTGATTCCCACCATAACGTGGAGCATGTCCTCTTCAACAATGTAGCCCAAACCAAGTGCCTTGTTATAATCATCATGCATTTGGTTTGGTAGGATCATGCTTTTTGTTTTGCTTTTCTTTAAAGCATCACTGTCCTCCTTCCTCCCACTTTGGCCAGACAGAACCCAAGGCTTGAGCTCTAACCCACCAGCTTTTAGGATTCGTTCCACATTTGCTGTGATGATTCTCAACTGGTCGAGGCTGTTGTGAGATGTGAGGATGTCGTCAACATAGCTGTCTTTCTGGAGTACTTGCTGCTCATCCTTGAGGTGGGTAAAAGAAGGAAGCTTAGCAGTCTCACGCATTGCCAACTGTGCAATGCACCCCGCAGGTTTGTCTCCGATGTTCACTCTTGTGATTGCATACTCGCCCAGCTCCTCGTCCTCGGAATCTCGCCAGAGGAATATGTGTAAGTGTACCTCGCGGTCCTCCAACCAGACTGAGTTATACATCTTCTTTATGTCTCCCAGAGCAGCATAGATTCCGCCTCTGAATCTGAGGAGGACGGCGCGAATTTGGTTAAGGACATCTGGACCTTTCATCAGCAAATCATTTAAGCTGACACCATTGCTCCTTTGGCTGCTGTTCCACACCAGTCTCACTGGGGTTGTGACAGAGTGGGGGTTTGGAGCAATAAGGTGACTCACATACCACACTGGTCCCTTCCAATTTGAATCATGTCTTCGGACAATTTGATTGCAGCCTTTCGGTCCACCATGTCGAGCACCTGAGCTGTGTAGGCAATTTTCCATTCAGGTTCTCTGGATAGCTGCCTCTTCGTCCTGAGAAATGTGGCTTCCACTTTCCTTTTATTATTTGGTAGAGAAGCTGGGTCTTCCAACCAAGGATAGCTAGCATGCCAATGTGGGTCTTTACTGTGACGGTCTCCTGTTACGTAGGTGAGGCCTTCCCTTACCACTTCGAGCTCTCTCTCTTCAGCAAGAGTCATTTCTTTTCCGCCTGGCTGGCAGTTTCCACAGCGGCAACCCCCGCATTTTGGCTCCCATGCTGCTCCAATGCTATCCCACTTCCACCAATCCAAGAAGTCCCGATTGCCGGTTGATGTACGTGACTTCTGAACTTTGACGGCGATCTGTCCGTTTGGTGAAAGTTCCTCAGGGACTGGGGCAGTGAGCTCCTCATACTTTAAAGCAGCTGCTCTCATTGATCTTGCGAAGTATGTTTTGGACATGTGGGCTGACATGGTAAGCTTCTCAAATAGCTCAGGATGACAACCTCCAACAGTCTTTCCCAGTGGTCCATCCCACAGAATGAGATCAACAGTTCTAATCCTCTGAGGCGCTAGCTGACCTTCTCTATGGCTTATGAGCAAATGTATCACTTTTGGTCTCACAAGTTCCTCAAGTGGGACGTCTGGAAATAACTTTTGCAGCTCCTGTGGTGTCACATGTTTGTGAACATCTGCAATGCTGTCCAATCCATAACAAACTAACTGGTGCGACTTGAGTGTGCCCTTGGGAGTCTTCACTCGGATCTTTAGAAGGTAGTGCCTCGTCTCTACGTGGACCTTCATCCCCCCCAACTCCATGGACGATAAGCGTGATGTCTTCACTCCTAAGGTTCAGTCTACTCGCAGCCTTGTGAGTTATGTAGTTGGTATCTGAAGCCAAGTCAATTAATGTCCCAACCTTTTGTCCAGCATTTGCTACGACCTCCAGAGCATCATAATCACTGGATGATCTTGCAGTCCACCTTCCTTTAGGAGGCTTGGCTGATGCTTTGCAGTGTTGAAGGCTCTTGATGCAGTGTTGGAGAACACATCTCGGCATTGTTTTGCCAACTCTGGTGGAAGTTTGCTGAACAACTCCTCTTGGTGCACTGAATATTTCTTCTTGCCTTTATCTTCCTCTGGACCAAATTTACTCCTTCTCTGATTCACACTGCTTTTCCTCATCTCATAATTGGGGCACAGATAAAAATGATGCTCAGGAGTCTGTTCATCCATGCAGATTTGATTTTTAAACAGATATTCATGTTTGCAGTATGAACCATCATCATGAACTTCAAGACACTTTTTGCATGCTCCCAACTTCTTTACTGCAGCTCTTTTCTCTGTCAGCTTTAGCCCTCGAAACAGCTTGCAGAAGTACAGCTTCCTTTTTGCTTTACGTCCCCACAGACTACACAACTTGTGTGGTCATTTCCTGACGTGTTAGACTTGGTTCTGGCATGTCTTGGTTCAGTCCGAGTTTCCTTTCTACTCGGCTCCTCGTCCCTCAGTTGCTCGAGCTGTTCGTATATGCTCTCCTGCTCTTTGAGAAATGACAAGAGACTGTGACACCGTTTCTCTGGTGCCACAGCATTCCTCTTGTCAGCTACATAACCCAGCCATTCCTTCTTGAGGGTTTCTGGAAGCTTGGTTTCAATTGATTTTGTCATCAGTGGATTTTTAATAGCGCCTGTGTCTCCGAGATCGCTCAAGTCCTTAAGCGCCTTTTCCACAGCTTGAATTAATTCCACTAATTTACGTGGCTGATGTCCTCTGACAGGTGGGATTCTCTGAAGCTCCTCCACTATCTCAATAGCAATAGCTGTTTGATTTCCAAATCGGTTCTCTAGGACACGAAAGATATCATCTGCAGTGTTATAACTTGTGAGGCGGAGTTCTCTTGTAATTTTGTCCTCCAGACTGTCCAGCATTTGAACCGTCTTCACCTCATTTGATCCAGTGGGTTCGCCTTGCTTTTGCAGTGCTTCCCAATACTTCCTCCATCTATAAAAGTCACGCTTGTTTCCAGTAAACTTAGGAAGGGCCGTGGGTCTCAGTCTGATGGCAGGTGAAGGATAATTGAAAGCATTCGCCGCTTGTGCTAATCCTTCAGCGTCCTTCCTTAATCTTGCCTGTATGAACTCAGCCTCCTGGAAACCAGCTTGGGGACGAGAAGCTCGAGTGTTCTTAGGTGTTTCTGGAAGCGCTCTTGCTCATCCAGAGGGACCAACGTTTCCACCGACTGTACGTCTCATTTGCAGTCTCTACCAGTTTCTGAAGGTGGTTAAGCATGAATTCATATGCGTCTTGGTTGCTATTTGATGGTGCGGTGGCAGCAGCAAGTTCACATGCACCATCTGCTGTCTGTAGTGAGGTGGATAATTCAACATTTCCAAAGTTTGCCCATAGAGTGTCCTGGATGAGCCCTTTGACCTCTTTTAGTTTCGACTCGCACTCCTTTGCAGTCTTTGCCAGGTCGGCTTTTTTGCTGTTCAGTTAACACAGTTTCCTCATCTGCGTCCAGCTCCGCCTCCAGCTCTGCAATGAGTCCAGCCTTCACATCGTCATTGGCTTTCATTACTTTTTCGGCCTCCTGCATGAGTTTGTTGAAATTGTTCCTGAGCTCCTCTTCAGACATTTCTTTATGGTTCCTAATGATGCTGTTAACAAGGCGAGAGAATGCCCGTTTTGCTGTTGTCCTCTCCACCTTGAGCTGCTCAGCTGACTTTCCAGCAACTTCATCAGCCATGATTTATCTTGACTTAACTGTCTCTTTTCCAGATTTCCAGATCTCCTGGTCACAACGGGTTTTCACTGTCAAGTCTTCTAATGTTTTTGCAGATTTTCCGCTTGAAAGGAATTTGATTTATCTACCCCGAAATGATGAACTGGATTCACTCAGACCAAACACTTCTTTTCCACCTTTTATTTTCTCCTTCTTTTTATTTTGGCAGATTAGTCTTTAGCAGTTTTTAACAGTTTTAGTCTTTACCAGTTTAAGTCTTTATCAGGTGAAAAATCTTTAGACACAAAGGCAAAACATATACACATTACTGTAACCAAATATAAATAACAGAAAATTACATGTATCTAACATTCCAACTCATAGCAGCCATTTTGTTTTTTAAATAATTTTCACATTTCATTAAATGAAAAATACAAATAATGCCCACTACTGTTACCAATATTTTAGCTTAATATCATATGAATCTTTACCGTTTTTAACACATTTTATCATATTTTTTAAAATGCAATTATTTAAACTAACACCACACATAGCATATAAGTATTAGAAATTATATGTTAATACATAGCATATAAGTATTAGAAATTAGCTCACATTAGCCCTTAACCCCACAATGAAGCAGGATGCACTTTACATAGACAACAAACACTATCATCACCCTGGCATCTTGGTTAAGTCCTTACCGGCTGCCAATCGGGTCTGTAGAAAATCAGTCCTGCTTGCCTTTTCTGGCTATCGCGGCAGTCTTTTCGGACAGTCCTTTTGATTTACTGTTCAAGTTTTGCCGCTCGCAAGTCTCGTGTGTCGTCTTCACTGGCTTCTGGTGCTGAGTGCCCTTTTGACCCCCGGGCAGAACTCGGCAGGCTAGGGTTCCGCCCACTTTAATCACTGTCTCGTGATTTCAATGTAGCATTTCTCTGCACCTGTTCTTTCATTTCAGTTTGACTTGACAATTGTACTGTATTGTATTGTACTGTATTGTATTGTACTGTACTGCATTGTATTGTACTGTATTGTATTGTATTGTACTGTATTATGTTGTACTGTATTGTACTGTATTGTATTGCATTGTATTGTAAAGTACTTTGTTTTGTATATTGTATTGTACTTTGTATTGTACTTTGTATTGTATCCTAGGTAAGGGGGGAGAATGAGGGCCAGGGCAGTTTCCTGTTCTGGATGTCAGATGTGGGAGGTCAAGGAATCTGATTGCCCTCCAGACGTCCACATCTGCGCCAGGTGCGTCGAGACGGGGCTCCTAAGGGACCGTATTAGGAACCTGGAGCAGCAGCTCGATGACCTCTGTCTGGTCAGGGAGAGCGAGGAAGCCATAGAGAGGAGTTACAGAGATGTGGTCTCTCCAACACAACATGAGGCAGGCAAGTGGGTCACGGTTAGGAGGGGCAAGGCGCAGAGGCAGGGACTAGAGAGTACCCCCGTGGCTGTACACCTTGACAATAAGTATTCTTGTTTAATTACTGTTGGGGGGGGGGGCAGCCTAGCTGAGGGTAGCGACAGCGGTCGGGCCTCTGGTACAAAGACCGGCCCTGTTGCTCAGAAGGGTAAGGAAAAGAAGAGGAGGGCAGAAGTAATAGGGGACTCTATAGTTAAGGGGTCGGATAGGCGATTCTGTGGACGCAGTCAGGAGACCCGGATGGTAGTTTTCCTCCCTGGTTTTAAGGTCTGGGATGTGTCTGAACATGTCCAAGATATCCTGAAATGGGAGGGAGAGGAGCCCGAGGTATTGGTACATATAGGTACCAATGACATAGGTAGAAAAATAAAAGAAGTCCTGAAAGGAGAATTTAGGAAGTTATGTGGAGAATTTTAGGAGAAGGACCGCAAAGGTAACAATCTCGGGATTACTGCCTGTGCCACGCGACAGTGAGAGTAGGAATGGAGCGAGGCGTATAACGGAAGTACTCTGACCTAACATGTAGGGGGGAAAGAAGAAACAAATAATAAGCATAGAATAAGAGTTGGTGGGCTTCTTGAACGTGTGAGATGAGAGACAGAGGTGTGTAAAATGAGGGTAGAAGCAATATGTAGCAAGGTGAAAAGTAAAAGTGGCAGGCAGACAAATCCGGGGCAAAAATCAAAAAGGGCCACTTGTCAACATAATTGTATAAGGGGTAATATCGTTGTAAAAACAAGCCTGAAGACTTTGTGTCTCAATGCAAGGAGCATTCGTAATAAGATGGATGAGTTGAATGTGCAGAGAGCTATTAATGATTATGATATAGTTGGGATCAGGGAGACATTGCTCCAGGATGACCAAGGGTGGGAGCTGAACATCCAGTGATATTCAATATTCAGGAGGGACAGACAGAAAGTAAAAGGAGGCTGGGTAGCGTTGCTGGTTAGAGAGGAGATTAACGCAATGGAAAGGAAGGACATTAGCTTGGAGGATGTGGAATCGATATGGGTAGAGCTGCGAAACACTGAGGGGCAGAAAACGCTAGTGCGTGTTGTATACATGCCACCTAACAGTAGTAGTGGAGTTGAGGATGGCTTCAAACAGGAAATTGGAAATGCGTGCAACATAGGTAAAACAGTTATAATGGGTGACTTCAATCTACATATAGATTGGGTGAATCAAATTGGCAGGGGTGCTGAGGAATAGGATTTCCTTGAATGTATTCGGGATAGTTTTCTAAACCAACATGTAGAGGAACCAACGAGAGAGCAGGCTATTCTAGACTGGGTATTGAGTAATGATGAAGGGTTAGTTAGCAGTCTTGTTGTGCGTGGCCCCTTGGGCAAGAGTGACCATAATATGGTTAGGTTCTTCATTAGGATGGAGAGTGACATTGTTAATTCAGAAACAAGGGTTCTGAACTTCTGAAGGGTATGAGACGTGAATTTGCCAAGATTGACTGGCAATTGATTCTTAAAGGGTTGACGGTGGATATGCAATGGAAGGCATTTAAAGACTGCATGGATGAACTACAATAATTGTGCATCCCAGTTTGGCAAAAGAATAAATCAGGGAAAGTAGTGCATCCGTGGATAACAAGGGAAATTAGGGATAGTATCAAAAGAAAAGATGAAGTGTACAAATTAGCCAGAAAAAGCAGCCTACCAGAGGACTGGGAGGAATTCAGAGTCCAGCAGAGGAGGACTAAGGGCTTAATCAGGAAAGGCAAAATAGGTTATGAAAAAAATCTGGCAGGGAACATAATAACTGACTGCAAAAGTGTTTATAGACATGTGAAGAGAAATAGATTAGTTAAAACAAATGTACCTTCCTTTCAGTCAGAAACAGGTGAATTGATCATGGGGAACAAAGACATAGAAGACCAATTGAATAACTACTTTGGTACCGTCTTCACTAAAGAAGACATAAATAATCCGCCGGAAATAGCAGGGGACCGCGGGTCAAATGAGACGGTGGAACTGAGCGTAATCCCTGTTAGCCGGGAAGTGGTGTTACTTAAATTGAATGGATAAAAGGCCGATAAATCCCCAGGGCCAGATAGGCTGCATCCCATAGCACTTTTTAAGAAGGGAGGGAAAGCGAAAACGGGGCATTAAAGACCAGTTAGTTTAACATCGGTAGTGGGGAAATTGCTAGAGTCAGTTATTAAAGATGGGAGAGCAGCACATTTGGAAAGTGGTGAAATAATTGGACAAAGTCAGCATGGATTGACTTCCGGCGGCGTCATGGAGAATTAAGGCGCGGCATTGAGCTTCTCTCCCGTAAAAAATTGTAAAAGCCGTTTTAAGTCAGCACCGATTTAAAAAAAACTCACCGAAGTCGCCTGGTGTTGTGTAAGGGTGATATCATCAGAATGTGACGTGAAAATCGGGGAGATTAATGGTGAAATCGGGTGTTTAATGAGTTTAAATGAGCAGAGATTATCGTTCAAGGGCGCCAGAGAAAAATACTATCAGCCTTCAGCTCGAGGAAGTATTGGATACACTGCAAACGACAGAAGAAGGTTCAGAAGAAGAAGATTCTTACATCCAAGGGTCTCTGCTTGAAATGGCAACAAAAGGAGACTAGAAGGAGAAATAGGTGAAGCAAATGCTTTTAGATATGACTGCTACAATTAACATTACACGGGAGAAGATGCAAAGTATGGAGTCTCACATGGAGAGTAACAAGCAGAGTATGGAGACTAGCATGGAGAGTAACAAGCAGAGTATGGAGACTTGCATGGAGAGTAACAAGCAGAGTATGGAGACTAGCATGGAGAGAATTTCTCAAAAAATTGATAATACTTGCAGTACGTTAAAAGAACTGAAAAAGCAGTATAAGGAATTTGATGAGAGATTAAAATCAGAGTGTGTCAGAATTGAAAATGATTACAACAAGAAATTTAAAGGTGTAAAGGATGATATCGGAAAGCTGGATGAGATAATGGAAGAGATGGATAATGAGATAAAAGAAATTGTCTCGGAAATAAAGAGTTTGAAACAATCACAGAAAACTGAAGAGGAGAAACTTGGAAGAATGACTGATAAATGTCTGGACCTGGAATCAAGAACTCGGAGATATAACCTGAGGATTCTCGGAGTAAAGGAAGGACGAGAGGGACATGAATCTCAAACATGTACTTTCGTTACTGACTCAAAGATGTCTTTGAACTGTCGGAAGAACCAAGAATAGACGTCGCTAACCGAGTTGGAAGAGGAACAAATTATTCAAGACAGATAATTGTGAAATTCCGTGACATCTCTTCAGTGGAATGTATATTGAAAAAGATCACTTATGGGAAGAAGCTGACATACCGTGGGGATAATGTGCGAATATTTCGCGATTATTCTCTTGAGGTAGTCCAGAAAATGAGATTGTTTACACCGGCAAGACACACTTTGAGGGAAGTCCCGGGAGTAAGATATGGAATTTACTTTCCCGGAAAAATGAAGATATATTATAACGGCATTGAACGCTCACTTGCAGATCCCGGAAAAGCTTTAAAGTATGCAGAGGATATCGTTAAGAAAACATCGGGGCAAGCTGCCGACAAGGAAGAAGATTGAACTTTTTACAGAGTTTTGAACTGATTAAAATGGCTGAGCTACCCAGACAATTATAAAGCTTATCTCGTTGGAATGTGTTATTCAGAGAGCTTGGTTATATTCAACCTTGGATGAAAAGCTCAAAGTTTAACCCCTTGGCACCTGCTTGTACGGTAGATAACCATTTGGTACCAGCTTGTATGATCTATGGTAGTTATAGAATGGGATATTATGTAAGAATCCCGGGTGGATATATATGGGAAAGTTTAGATTAGATTAAGATTGGATAAATTAGAAGGACATATATACTTATATAATCGTGTATATGTTGTGTTCTATATTTGTTTTGTTTTTTTACTCCTTATGTCTCTTTTTTCTCTCGGCTGTCACTAGCGCTGGTTTGATAAACTCATATAAGAAAAGAAAAAATATGAAACGGTATGTAACTTTTTATGAGGATTCACCAAGGGGGAGGAGCTCAATGTATAACAACATCACGGAGGTCTATACATTTTTTTGCCATCGTTGATGGCTATTCATCCTTAAGGTATCTTCCCTTAGATACCTTAATAGCACCTTTTTTTAAAAAGCACAATCAAGATATTTATCTGTTTATTTTTTTTGAAAGTAATTGTGTATCACATTCTTTTTTCTTTTTCTAAGGCACTTTACAAGAAGGAGATGCAATATAAATCTAATAAACCGGGATGACCACCAAAGTCCTAATATTCTGAGGTATTTGGTTGCACCATATGATTCAGGAATATTACCTTGATTTACAATGCAAGACGTTAGACAAATAAAGAATGGAGGGATTACATTTTGTAGTTGGAATATAAGGGGTGCCAACGAACCAATTAAGAGGGGTAAAATGTTTGCCCAACAAAAATCGTTGAAAAGCGACATAATGTTTTTGCAGGAGACACACATGAAACAACAAACACAAATAAGATTAAAGGCGAATTGGATAGGCCAAACATACTACTCCTCATTTACTTCTAAATCTAGGGGTACAGCTATTCTTATTAGGAAATGTATTCCTTTTAAATTAAAGAATACTATATCAGAAAAAGAGGGAAGATATATTATAGTTTCGGGTGAAATTTATGCAACCCCAATAACTTTGATAAATATTTATGCTCCAAATTTTGATAACCCCCAATTTTTTGATAAAATTATTGACATAATATCAGAGTTTAATTACCAAAATGTGACAATAGGGGGGGGGGGGACTATAACTGTGTTTTAGATTCATATCTAGATAAATCAGCAAAACAAAAGAAGAGTAATTTAAAATCTAAAACTAGCGAACTTCTAAATACATATATAAAAAATACTAATATAATAGATGTATGGAGATCTGCTAATCCAGTTGGAAGGGAAAACTCGTTTTACTCTTCGGTGCATAAAACTTATTCAAAAATTGATTATTTGTTAGTGGATATGAAATTAATGCCATATACAAACAACCCAACATACCACATTAGTAGTATCTCAGATCACTCTCCGTTGACATTTGCAGTAACATTTGAGGGAATGCCGGGTAAAAATTGTTTTTGGAGGTTTAGTACACATATTTTAAATGACGTGCAAGGCTATCAATATTTAAAACAACAAATGCATTTTTTTTCGATACAAATGATATACCAGGTACTTTGCCTTCTTTATTATGGGAAACTTTTAAGGCATTTATGAGAGGAATTATAATTTCATATCACAGTTTTCAAAATAAAAAGAATAAGGCAGAACAATTGTTGTTAGAACAAGAAATCAGACAGTTAGAGTTGGATAATGCCAAAGATTCCACGACAGATAAGATAATATTACTGAAATTTAAACTTAATCGAATTTTATCGGCAAGAGTAATAAGACAATTCCAAATTACAAAACAGGAACATTTTGAGTTTGGTGACAAAGCACATAAGCTTTTAGCTCGCCAATTAAAAAACAAGAAAAGGAAAATACTATAACCAAAATTAAATCAGAGAAAGGTGAATTACTAATACTACCTAAAGATAATAATAATAGATTTGCCCAATTTTACCAAAACTTATATACATCTAAAATTAAAATAGAAGATAGTAAAATAAAAAAAATTCTAGATAACTGTAATCTTCCAATACTGGACCTTTTGGAACAAGAGGAAATAGGAGCTCAAATTACAATCAAAGAAATAGGTGAAACAATAAAATCGCTGAAAAATGGTAAGACACCGGGACCAGCTGGTTTTAATAATGAATTTTATTTAAAAAATCATGAGATAACAACCCCTTATTTATTTAATATCTACTCCCATGCTTTTAAAGAAAACAAACTACCTGAGACACTAACAGAATCAACTATTACGCTTATTCCAAAAAAAGATAAAGATTTAGAAGATCCGGGCTCGTACAGAGCTATATCACTTTTAAATACAGATCAGAAAATTTTAGGAAAGATTTTAGCAAGAAGATTAAGCAAATATATTAGTAAATTGATAAACCCTTGATTGCCGGAAGTGGCGGCGCTGCCTTGCAGCTGCGGCTCGCCTGCAGTCCGTTTGTCTTTTCTGTTTTTTGTTTTCTCTTGTCCCGTTTTACAGTTTATTCCGGTTTATTTAGTTGTGTATTTGTGGGGGGGGGGGGTGGATGTAACATGTTTTTTGACTCTTCCTTCGGGGGGGGGGGGGTGCGACCTTTCCTGCCGTATCCCCCGTCTCCGTGTCCGTCTGCGCTGAGGCCTATCGCGGAGCTCGCGGCCTCCAACTGCGACCGACCTCGAGGCTGTGGAGCAGAGCCAGGACTTACCTACTGGCCGACTTCGGGGCTGTGGTTGCGGGGCGACCCAACTTCCGACCCGACTTTGGAGCCTCGGAGGCTCGGCCGCGGGCCAGTGGACAACAACATCGGGAGCTCGAGTTCTGTTTTCCGGAGCTCCCGCAACTACAGCTGCGTCCGCTGGATTGGAGGACGGCAGTTTCGGCAGCATCGACCGCCCCTGGTTTGAACCGGCCCGTTCGCGGAGCACGGATTCAGCCGCGGGACGTACCTACCATCACCCGGCGGGGTCACAACATCGGAGGCTTGGATTACCTCAGCGCAGAGGGAGAGCAAGGAGGGACGAGACAATGACTTTGGGACTTTAAACTGTGTTGAGTGTTTGTTATTTATTCTATGTTATGACTGCAGGCTAAACCATTTCGTTGCACTGAAAAGTGCAATGCCAATAAATTGAATCAAATCAAATCAAACGGGGTTTATACCTAAAAGATACTCATTTAATAATCTGAGACGCCTGTTTAATATAATCTACTCGCATAAAGTAGAGGAAGAAGATATATCAATTGTTTCTTTGGATGCAGAGAAAGCATTTGATCAGGTAGAGTGGCAATACTTATATAAAGTACTACAATAATTTAATATGGGAGAGAATGTTATAACATGGGTAAAATTATTATATGATAAACCAATGGCAAGAATTTTTACTAATAACATGTTATCTCAAAAATTTCAACTATCAAGGGGTAATAGGCAGGGATGTGCACTATAACCCCTGCTATTTGATAGAACCCCTGGCTGAAAGTATATGAATTCATCCGAATATTCAGGGCTATAATACCAGGGACTCAAAGAATAAAATCTCATTATATGCAGACGATATACTTTTATATGTTACAAAGTCACAAACGAGCATACCAAATGTATTAAACTTAATAGAGGAATTTGGGTCTTTTTCTGGATATAGAATAAACTGGAATAAAAGTGAAATCATGACATTAAAACCTCAAGTACCTACACACTTACTGAAGTTCCCCTTTAAAATCGCAACAGAAAAATCTAAATATTTGGGTATTCAGATTACTAGAAAATATGAAGGATTATTCAACGCTAATTTCATACCTTTATTAAATAAACTTAATACATTGATTAAATTTTGGAAAACACTTCCTTTATCATTATTAGGTAGAGTAAATGCAATAAAAAATGATCTTCCTACCACAATTACTATACCTCTTTCACTCTATACAGGTATATATACCAAAATATTTTAAATATTGAAGCTGACTCACAAAAATTAATATCATATTTATATAATAGTATTCTAAATATAGACCTACCATCGACAGTGGTACTTAGAGAAGAGTGGGAACGGGAAATAATGATAAAAAATTACGAAGGTTAAATGGGAAAAATACCTGATATATATTCACAAATGTTCAATTAATGTAAGACATAATCTAATTCAATTTAAAATTGTACATAGATTATATTATTCAAAAACAAGGTTGAACAAATGTTATCCAAATATATCCGCCACTTGTGATAAATGTCTAGCCCAAAAGGCAACTATAACACACTCCTTAATTTCCTGCATAAAACTTTATAGATTTTGGAATGATATTTGTGAAATATTTACAAAATTATTCAAGACAAGAATGGAATCTAATACTGAAACGATTATATTTGGTGTAATGGAAGATGGGAATAAATTGAACACATCTCAAAATCTATTCCTTAACTATGGTTTAATAATAGCAAAAAAATTAATTCTTAAATTTTGGAAGGGTACATCAATACCAACGCTTAATATGTGGATTGCAAATATGTTGGACACCGCTCATCTTGAGGAAATGCGATTCCTCCTAATGGATAAATCAGACCAATTCATAACGTCGTTCGTCGTTTTTTTGGAATCATATGGTGCAACACAATTGTAAAAAATAACTGTTTCAGGACTGGACGAGGGTTGGTCAATATTATAAATAATGATATCCTTTTCTTTTTTATTGTATTTTCTTTTCTCTATTTTCTCTCTCAACTTTCTTCATTTGCTCGTTTTCTTTTTTCACACACTATATATTTCACATCTTTCTATCCTTTACTATCTAACTTCTTTTTCTTATTCTAATCTTTTTTCAATGTAACAAAAAAAAAAAAGTTGTACATAAAATGTATTCTGAAAATATATACTAGGCACTTTGGTGCCATATGACTGTACTTACTTCTAATTAATAAAAAATAAAAAAAAATATAAAAAGTCAGCATGGATTTATGAAAGGTAAATCATGTCTGACGAATCTTATAGAATTTTTCGAGGATGTAACTAGTAGAGTGGATAAGGGAGAACCAGAGGATGTGTTATATCGGGACATTCATAAGGCTTTCGACAAGGTCCCACTTAAGAGATTAGTATACAAACTAAAAGCACACGGTTTTGGGGGTTCAGTATTGATGTGGACAGAAAACTGGCTGGCAAACAGGAAGCAAAGAGTAGGAGTAAACGGATCATTTTCAGAATGGCAGGCAGTGACTAGTGGGGTACCGCAAGGCTCAGTGCTGGGACCCCAGCTATTTACTATATATATTAATGATTTGGACGATGGAATTAAATGCAGCATCTCCAGTTTTGCGGATGACACGAAGCTGGGGGGCAGTGTTAGCTGTGAGGGGGATGCTAGGAGGCTGCAAGGTGACTTGGATAGGCTGGGTGAGTGTTAAAATGCATGGCAGATGCAGCATAATGTGGATAAATGTGAGGTTGTCCACTTTGGTGGCAAAAATAGGAAAGTAGACTGTTATCTAAATAGAGGCCGATTAGGAAAAGGGGAGATGCAACGAGACCTGGGTGTCATGGTACACCAGTCATTGAAAGTAGGAATGCAGGTGCAGCAGGTGCAGCAGGCAGTGAAGAAAGCGAATGGTATGTTAGCATTCATAGTAAAAGGATTTGAATTTCGGAGCAGGGAGGTTCTACTGCAGTTGGAGAGACCACACCTGGAGTATTGCGCACAGTTTTGGTCTCCTATTCTGAGGAAATACATTCTTGCCATAGAGGGAGTAAAGAGAAGGTTCACCAGACTGATTCATGGAATGTCAGGACTTTCATATGAAGAAAGACAGGATAGACTCGGCTTGTACTCGCTAGAATTTAGAAGATTGAGGGGGATCTTATAGAAACGTACAACATTATTAAGGGGTTGGACAGGCTAGATGTAGGAAGATTGTTCCCGATGTTGGGGAAATCTAGGACAAGGGGTCACAGTTTAAGGATAAAGGGGAAATCCTTTAGGACCGAGATGAGAAAAAATATTTTTCGCACAGAGATTGGTGAATATCTGGAACACTCTGCCACAGAAGATAGTTGAGCCCAGTTCATTGGCTATATTTAAGAGGGAGTTAGATGTGGCCCTTTTAGCTAAAAGGATCGGGGGATATGGAGATAAGGCAGGTACGGGATACTCAGTTGGATAATCAGCCATGATCATATTGAATGGCGGTGCAGGCTCGTAGGGCCGAATGGCCTACTCCTGCACATATTTTCAATGTTTCTATGTTTCTATGACAGGCTTGAAGGGGTATGGACCAAGCGCAAGCAAGTGGGACTAGGGTAGATGGAACATTATTGGCCGGTGTGGGCGAGTTGGTCCGAGCGGCCTTTTGTCACACTGTATTACTCTATGACTATATGAATCTATGACTCTATGACTCTACCACTAGCGTTCTGCGGTCACAAACTTGTTTGTGACTTCTAGGGTAATCACAGATTTGTGAGGCCTCGCACACGCAGAACCACCTTGACCATGTCTAATCAGCCGTCGTTTTTCCAAATTCACGTATATCCTATCCCTCGGATCCTTTCCTACCACAGATGTCCGGCCAACTCGTCTATGTATCCTGAGTTAAGACATTCGGCGCTTCATATACATTGAAGCAGGCTGTTCCAAAGTAAGGTTGTGTTAATGTTGCCGAGCTCCTCAGACTTCACGAGATGAAAGATGGCAGATGGAGTTTAATGCTGCTAAGTGTGAGGTGCTACATCTTGGCAGGACAAATCAAAATAGGACGTACATGGTAAATGGTAGTGAAATGAGGAATGCAGTTGAACAGAGGGATCTAGGATTAACTGTGCACAGTTCCCTGAAGGTGGAATCTCATGTAGATAGGGTGGTAAATAAAGCTTTTGGTGTGCTGGCCTTTATAAATCAGAGCATTGAGTATAGAAGTTTGGATGTAATGTTAAAATTGTGATAGGCATTGGTGAGGCCAATTCTGGAGTATGGTGTACAATTTTGGTCGCCTAATTATAGGAAGGGTGTCAACAAAATAGAGAGAGTACAGAGGAGATTTACTAGAATGTTGCCTGGTTTTCAGCAACTAAGTTACAGAGATAGGTTGAACGAGTTAGGTCTTTATTCTCTGGAGCGCAGAAGGTTTAGTGGGGACTTGATAGAGGTCTTTAAAATGATGAGAGGGATAGACAGAGTTGATGTGGACAAGCTTTTCCCTTTGAGAATAGGGAAGATTCAAACAAGAGGACATGACTTTAGAATTAAGGGACAGAGGTTTAGGGGTAACATGAGGGGGAACTTCTTTACTCCGAGAGTGGTAGCGGTGTGGAATGAGCTTCCAGTGCAAGTGGTGGCAGCAGGTTCGTTGGTATCATTTAAAAATAAATTGGATAGGCATATGGATGAGAAGGGAATGGAGGGGTATGGTATGAGTGCAGGCAGGTGGGACTAAGGGAAAAAAGTTGTTCGGCACGGACTTGTAGGGCCGAGATGGCCTGTTTCCGTTGCTGTAATTGTTATATGGTTATATGGTTAAAATATGCGAACTATTCATGAGGGACCTCACTCACCTCCTGCGGTTCCACGCATAAATGTCCTACTGCATTGCACTGTATTGTATTGCATTGTACTGTATTGTATTGTATTGTATTGTATTGTATTGTATTGTATTGTATTGTATTGTATTGTATAGTACTCTATTGTATTGTACTGTATTGTATTGTATTGTATTGTATTGTATTGTATTGTACTGCATTGTAATGTATTGTATTGTATTATATTATATTGTACTGTATTGTATTGTACTGTATTGTATTGTACTGTATTGTATTGTATTGTACTGTACTGCATTGTATTGTATTGTATTGTATTGTATTGTGCTGCATTGTAATGTATTGTATTGTATTATAATGTACCGTATTGTATTGTACTGTATTGTATTGTATTGTATTGTATTGTATTGTATTGTATTGTATTGTATTGTATTGTATTGTATTGTATTGTGTTGTACTGTATTGTACTGTATTGTATTGTATTGCATTGTATTGTATTGTGTTGTATTGTATTGTGTTGCATTGTATTGTACTGTATTGTATTGTGTAGTATTTCATTGTGTTATATTGTGTTGTATTGTATTGTGTTGTATTGTGTTGTATTGTATTGTATTGTATTGTATTGTACTGTATTGTATTGTATTGTATTGTATTGTAGTGTATTATGTTGTATTGTGTTGTATTGTACTGTATTGTATTGTATTGTATTGTAGTGTATTGTATTGTATTGTATTGTGTTGTTTTGTACTGTATTGTACTGTATGGTATTATGTTGTATTGTGTTGTATTGTGTTGTATTGTATTGTATTGTATTTTATTGTATTGTACTGTATTGTATTGTATTGTACTGTATTGTATTGTATTGTATTGTGTTGTTTTATATTGTATTGTGCTGTATTGTATTGTACTGCATTGTATTGTATTGTACTGTATTGTATTGTATTGTATTGTATTGTAGTGTATTGTATTGTATTGTATTGTATTGTATTGTATTGTATTGTATTGTATTGTATTGTATTGTATTGTATTGTATTGTATTGTATTGTATTGTATTGTATTATATTGTATTGTCATTCAGGCTTTTCAGTCTGAACGAAATTTCGTGCGTTGCAGACATAACATAGAACAAAATAATAAAACACACAATAAACACAGATTTAACATCCACCACAGTGAGTCCACCAGGCACCTCCTCACTGTATTGGAAGGCGTCTTAAAATCCTTGTCTCTTCCCTCCTTGTTCTCCCTCTGCGTTGAGGCGATCCAGGCTTCCGAAGATGTGACCCCGCCGGGTGATGGTAAGTAAGTCCCGCGGCTGAATCCGAGTTCCGCGAACGGGCCTGTTCAAACTCCGCGGCCCGGGGCGGACAAAGCTGCCACCGTCCAGTCCAGCGGACGAAGCTGTTGTTGCAGGAGCTCCAGAAAATAGGTCACCAACTTGGGATCTGCGAGCTCCCGACGTTGTCGTCCACTGGGCCCGCGGGCGAGCCTCCGGGGCTTCAAAGTCGGGTCGCCGCTGGCACAACCCCACCAAAGCCCCGAAGTCGGCCAGCCTCGCGTTGATAAGTCCTGGTTGGCTCTGCCTCCGGAGCCTCGAGGTTGGTCCCAGTTGGAGGCCGCCAACCGCCATTAGGCCTCAACGCAGGGAGACGGAGACGGGGGGATACGACAAGAAGGAAGACACTGAAAACAAGTTTCTCCTCCCCCCTCCCTCCCCACACATGCACAACCAAATCAAACTGAAATAAACTGTAACAACGGGTCAGAAGAAGACAATAAAATATAATACAAACGGACTGCAGGCGAGCCGCAGCAGCAGGGCAGCGCCGACACTTCCGGTCAATATATTGCATCCGAGCCACAATATATTTATAACGCCTCTTTTGATATCCTTACCCTCTCCGCCAAGGTATTATGAACCCTACCACTGCCAGTCTTGCCTTCACTCTGACAGGACATGTAGACCTTGAACTTTCGCTGCGACTTATTTCAAAGCACCCAGCTTGCCATGTTCCCGTTTCCCGCAAGCCAACTGCTTGAATCTAATTTGCTCAGGCTCATTTTTCTTGCCCCTATTTATTTAAGGATTAGTTCTGTATTTTTCCATAACTGTTTGAAAACTAATAGAACTGTGGCCATCGGACCAAAGTACTCCCCCCTGATAAGTTTCCCATTTGCCCTCATCTATTTCGCGAGAGTAGGTTAAGCTTTGCACTCCTCCCAGGCGGACATTGAATTTATTACCTAAGGAAGCACACGTCGCAAATTCCACCACATACAAGCCATTGGAACTATTGAAAGCCCAGTCTATGCTCGGAAAGTTAATATACCCACCATGACAACCTCGCTGTTTATGAAAATTTCCACCATCACTCAGCACTTGAAAGTCCAGGAGCGAAATATACTACAAAACGTTGTGACCACTGCTTAGTGCACCAGTGGTTCTGACCTCCCCACCGTGGAAAGGGATCTATCGTAATCGCTGCCTCAAAAAGGCATCCAAAAATCATCAAATGCCCACAACATCCTGGCCACACGCTCATTTCACAATTGCCATTAGGAAGAATATACAGAAGCCCGAAAACTGTAACGATCAGGTTCAGGAACAGCTTCTACCTTACAGCCATCAGGCTATTAAACACAACAACGAATAAGCTCTGAGCTCTGAACTGCAAAATATTATATTTTGACTGCACTATATTTGTTATTGATTGAACGTTTTATTTTTTCCTCTTCCCCCGTTATGTACTATGGTTACATATTCTGTTTTTCTGCAGCAAGTAACAATGTCATTGTCCCCCCGCGGCATATGACAATAAAATATTCTTGGTTCTTGACTTGATTCACATTTGTTCCGCTTATTCATATTGACTATTTGGGGGTTCGTAATACAATCCTAGCAAGCGATCTTTCCCATGTTATTTCATAGGCTTCAGTAATTTTAACTCAGACTACCGCCATGATGTTTACCTTAATCATAAATGCAACGAGTTACAATTTAAGAGTCGTCTTTGTGCACAGGAGAGGGGCCGGAAGATTAGAGGGTGGGAAATGTTGTGCCTCTATTCAAGAAGGACTGCGGGGAAAATGATGGTACCTATAGACCGGTGACCTTAACATCGGTAGTTGGTAAATTACTGGAGAGTATGTTGAGGGATTGGTTGCACAGCCATTTGGAAGGGCTGATTAGGGATATTCAGTATGGCTTTGTTCGTGGGAGGTGGTGTCTCACAAATCTGATTGATTTTATTTGAAGACGTGACCAAAATGGTCGATGAAGACAGAGCTGTAGATGCTGTATACATGGATTTCAGTGGGGCGTTCGACAACGTTCCGCACGGCAAGCTGCTCTGGAATGTTAGATCGCATTGGCTCCGAGGAGAGATAGCTGAATACATAGCAAATTGGATTCATGGAAGGAAGCAGAGCGTGATGGTGGAAGGTTGCTTCTCGCACTGGTGGCCCGTGGCTGGTGCTGTGCCTCAGGGTCCGGTGCTGGGCCCGTTACTGTTTGTCTTCTACATCAATGGTTTGGATGATAACATACAGGGCAAGATTACCAAGTTTGCCGATGATACAAAAGTGAGTGGTTTTGCAGATAGTAAAGACGACTGTGAACTTTTGCAGCAGGATTTTGATCGATTGGGCAGGTGGGCTGAGGAATGATTGGTGGAATATAATACACATAAATTTGAGGCGGTGCATTTTTGGGACATCTAACAAGGGCCGGACCTTCACATTGAATGGTAGGGCTCTGGGGAGTATTGCAGAGCAGGGGTATCTAAGTGCAGGTGCACGATTTCTTGAAGGTCGTGTCGCAGGTTGATCAGGTGGTTAAAAGGCTTTTGGCAATTGACCTATATCAGTCGGAGCATTGAGTATAAACGTTGGGAGGTCCTCTTGCAGTTATATAAGACAATACGGTGGCGCAGCTGTAGAGTTGCTTCCTTACAGCCTTGCCGCGCCGGAGACCCGGGTTCGATCCTGACCACGGGTGCTGTCTGGGCGGAGTTTGTACGTTCTCCCCGTGATCTGCGTGGGTTTTCTCCGAGAACTTCGGTTTCCTCCCACACTCCAGAGACGTACAGATGTATAGGTTAATTTGCTTGCTGTAAATGCAAATAGTCCCTAGTGGGTGAAGGATAGTGTTTGTGTGCGGGGTCGCTGGTCCGCGTGGACTCGGTGGGCAGAAGGATCCTTTTCCGCGCTGTATCTCTAATCTAAACTAAACTAAACGATGGTAAGACTGCATTTAGAATATTGTGTTCAGTTATGCGCACCGTGTTATGGGAAAGGTAGTGTCATGCTTGAAAGGATACAAAGAAGATTTACGATGATGTTTCCAGGACTAGAGGGTCCGAGCTACAGGATGATGTTGAGTTGGCTAGATCTCTATACCTTCGAGCGCAGGAGGATGAGGCGTGATCTTATAGCGGTGTAGCAAATCATGAGAGGAATAGGTCGCAGCTCATAATTGGGGGTAAATGAAACTGATCTTTTTAAAAAAAATCTGATTTCATTTATTTTTATTTTTCAGAAGTCTCTAACCGTTACAATTTGATAAGTTAGTTACCAAGGCGAAGTCTCCAAGACGATTTTGGTGCTCCTTGTTACGCTGCCGTTACATAACTCTCCGCAGGCTTCATCAGTTTGGGTGTTTGTTAAAACTTTGCCGATCAATGCTAGCGGGTCCTGTAATCCCTGCGAGGAACGACAATAAAATGCCCAGAATAAAGCACTTAATCGGATCTATGCAAATGAGACAATTCATTTCCATTCTGGTTGTGTGGATTCGTCGAGGTTATGGATGTCCACGACGCGTAATGTGCTGACGCTTGTTTTTCAAACGCGCTTCCATTGTCTGTTCCAATTTGTCACGTTTTACTTTTATTTTCTCTCTCTCAAGCTAATTTGTTTGCAATCGTCATTCTCTGCCGTGGAAAGTGTGGTCTCTCCAAATGCATCACCTGCTATCTCGTGTCGATGTCTGCGGCGGATCTAATGGTTGTGATCATCGAAGCCCTGATGTACGAAATGATTGTTGCATATGATATGTACTGGTTTGAACATGAATCTTCTTTTGTCAAGGGAATCTTCGTTTCCCTTACGACCCGTCTTCACCACTCGTTTTACCATGCCCCTGTTCGCCCGGATCCACAAACCGTCCGGCATTTCCACGTTGCAATCCTCCGCCAGGCACCCTCTCCGGCCTCTTCCCCCTTCTCCTGCCCCACTATATCCGCCCCCATTTCCCCACACTTTCCATTTGCCCTTCTCCTTTTCCCCTCCTTCTACCGTATTCATTTCGCCGCACGCTCCCCCCTTTCCCGGCTGCTCTCTGGCACCACGCCCCCTGGCCCGGCTCCCTGCCTTGGAGCGGTTCCCCTCACTGCTCGGCTCCCCTCGCCGGCTATCCTTCGCGCCCCCAACATGGGCCGCCTCATTCGCGCAGACCCCTCTTCAGTGGGCCCCGATACGCCCGGCCCCCATTTCGCCCGTTCCAACCGTTTCCCCCCATAAACCCGACCACAACTTCATCCACACCCTCCCTGCTCGACCCAACCCACGCCCCATCCCTTCGTACGAGACTTCCTCCCTTGACACCACATCTGCCCGACGCTCCGCAATGCACGCCCCACGATGCCTCGCCCAACGTAACCCCCCCCCTTTCCAGTTCCACAGTTCTAGATTCAGCATTGCAGTCTGTACCACCCCAGAACGTGCCCCATCCCACGAGATTGCCCTTTTCCGCTTAAAGAGGTAAACAGGGGGAATTTCCGAGCTCGCCTCCACCAACACTCCGACACAAACCATCGTGCTCACATTTACCGGCCGTACATTGGATTGTGAGAAGGTCTCTCAGTCAAGCGGTTACTGATCAATGAGAGCGATTTCAGCGAATCCCAATTGCTATTGGTTGGGTTGAACGGCCTGAGCTGACAGATGATTCGCATGCTTATCTACGACAGGTGAAAGTGTACTCCGCGATGATGCCCAGGCCTTCGCATTGTGTTCATGATGACATTCACCATTCCTTCTCCATGAGCATTCACGATCCGCCCGGCAGTGACGGTTCAATCGCGTGTGTCACTTCCTCCCCCCGCCAGTGACGCAGCCCACCCCAGCAATGACGGTACCTCGACGGCACTGACGGCCACCCGCCAGTGACCCACTCTCACCAGTGACGCACCCCACCCCAGCAGTGACGGTCCCTCCTCGCCACTGACGGCCACCCGCCAGTGACCCACTCTCGCCAGTGATCCCCGACCAACCCTCCAGTGAATGGGAATCAAACATTTTGAAGTGCTAAGCAGCAATTCCCGGATTGACGGGTTTCCTCCGGACTGACGGCGTGAGAGGACCCGGTTTGAGGGCGAGGGAGCGGGTGAGCTGCTGTTCCCCCCTGAGGCGTGCGCGATCATTTAACTCGATGGATTAGGTCCGAACGAAAACCGTTGGAATGAGGCGAAGGGTATTTATGCAATCAGGAGAAAGCCACCACTTACTTTGGGGGAAGGAAATGCGACTGTTTTTTGACTTCCCTGGTTTGGAAGGAGGATCCTGGGTGGGGTCTGAGAGCTGACATTTCCACTCTGTATGTGTGGGAGGGGATGATGCAGTGCATTTGCCTGGTGCGTTGGTGGGAATGGCGGTGATTCACCTGCCGTGTGTGGATGTGGGGTGAAGTAAGGAGATACCTCTGACCAGTGAGGGAAGTGGAGGTGACAACGCTAGCGTGTGTGAGGATGGGATGAAGTAAGGAGATTCCCATTGTGTGAATGTGTGCGGTGGGGCAGCGACTCTGAAGGCCAAGGAATGAGCGACGTTTCCATTCGAGATCTGTCTTCAGAATGAGTGTCAAGGTATCCAACGCGATATTGATCATCTGCAGAAGTAGGCGGTGAAATTACTAATTAGACACAAGTGCGAGGGGTTGTACTTTGAGATGTCACAATTAAGGGTGAAATATATAACTAATGACGCGACCCTCAACAAACCGCATCTTGATGTCCAAATTAATTCCCACATGCAAGTGGAAAATACGGCATATGATACGCTTGCCTTCATAGGCTGGACATTAAATTAAAGTATAGAGTCAGGATGTCAGAATGTAGCTTGAGAGTTTTAAAAAAAACACGACGACCAGTGTTATTCAGCTGGTCAGACAACATTTTTCTAGGTAGATGACGTTTCGGGTTGGGACCCTTTTTCAGACAAGACGTTGTTCCTTTTTTTTTAACCAGCAACTGATATTCCTTTTACTCTGCAGATTTGTAAGACTTTGGTTGGGCCACGTGTGGAGGGCGTGAAGATTTTGGAAAGAGTAAATAGTAGGTTTTCCAGAATGTTGCATGGATTAGTGCATATTAACTGCAGGAAGACGTTGGTCATATATGGATCGTTTTCAATGGAATGTCGGAGGCTGCGATGTAACACGATAGAAGTATATAAAGGGGTGCGATGTACAAATGGGGGAGACAATCAGATTTTAGTTTTTCCATGATGGGAAAACAATCAAATACTAGAGGGCAAAACGTTGATGTGAAATGGGCAAAGTTTAAATGAGATGACATGGGTGACCGTTTTAATTTACATCGAGGACGGTGAAGTTCGAAACAACGCTGCCATAGTCCCTGGTCCAGGCTGGTACGATAGTCGCACTACCTATGATTGTTGATAGATATATAGATATGCAGGGATTGATTTATATGATTTTTGTTCATGTAGGTAAGGGGTCGCCTTGGCGAAACATTCGGCTCAGGCATTTTGGGCCTTGTGCTATACATTTTTATTGTCAATGTTCTATATTTTATATTAACACAGCCATTGGGATCACAAACACGCTACATCCCGACTAAAGCCACAACCCCGAACCTCATCTTCCTCTGTTCAGATTCCAAGCACAGGCGCCCGACCCCTCACGGGCCTCATTTTCCTCGTCCACCACTTACAAGCTTGACGATCGTTGAACAAATGTGGTTTGTCTTTCCGAAGTTGTAACCAAAGGCTTTGCACTTCCTCCTGATCTGTTCTTTCTTCTATATGGATCAGGTAGTCATGGCGCTGCAGGTGGCGATCAATCATAAACACCTTGTTACATCCTGGGTGGGAGCCAGGTATTTCACACACCTCTTCATGCTGCTCTTTTATGTGTTTCTTAAGTCCGTCAACTACTCTGTAAACAGCACAACAACCCTAATACTGACATCGATACATGGTGGGGAAATCTTCCCTTTCCAAATTTGACTTTGGTCTCCGGCCATGTTTTTGTCCAGATTGTTTCTTCACATCCTTAATATTGATCTTCTTAACTGGTAAATTACTCTTCTTCTTCCAATATGTTTGAAAAGACTCATCTGAAGAGCCATTCTTAACTTTTATTTCTCTGTCGTCTTCACTTGACTAATACCTTTCAGAAAGATCACTGGGCTCCAATCCATCCACAACATCATTTTTATAGATGAAGATGCTTCATTGTGGGGGCCGCTAGGTACAGCGGATGGAGTAAGACGTGCTTTCACGAGCTCCCCTCCGTTCAGTTTAAATTGTTTAAAACTACCGTCTTTCAGTCAAGGTCGCTCTCAGAACTTTTCACAGCCTGTATATCCAACTCGGCGTGGTGCAGACCTGCATAAAAAACCCCTGCAAATGCCAGACACACGCAAGGGAAGAGCTAAGCAAAACCTGCTAGCAACCTTGGATAACAAAGGCGAAGATAGTGATTCTAATGGAGAAGCAAGCGGCCACTCCACACCAACAGGTGCAATGCTGAGAGAGCTGTCAGATGCGATGTTAAAGGCCATCAACGACCGCTTTGATCAATTTGAAATCAAGTTTGCATCTCTTCAGTCCTCACAAAATGCCTTGACGGTCCGAATGGATTCCATGGATGAGATAGCTGGAGAGCATGACACCCGCATGACGCTAATGCAGAAAATCATAAGCGAAATACAAAGGGTAAACACCCTCCTGCGAGCAAAAATCAACGACCTAGAGGGCCGCTCGCGTCGAAATAACATTAAAATCGTGGGTATTCCAGGAGGAGAAGAGAAGGGGAAACCAACAGAGTTTATCAGCGCCCTCATCCCAAAACTGCTGGGTGAGACACACTACCAAAAACCACTTATCATTGATCGTGCACACCGCACCCAACAGCCGAAGCCCGCGGAGGGAGCCAGGCCTCGCACACTCATCGCCAGGGTCCATTTCTTTCACTAGAAAGATATGATAATACGACTTTGTAGACAGCAGACTCTGGAGTACAATGGACGGCGAGTCTTTATCTTCCCGGATTACACAGCTGAGGTAATGGAGCAGCGACGTGGGTTCTGTGATGTCATGCAGACCCTGCGGGAGATGGAGGTGAAGTACAGCCTGCGCTTCCCAGCCAAACTCCAGCTTCAACACAACGGGCAACCAAAGGTCTTCACTTCCCCTGGAGAAGCAATTAAATTTGTGGAAGGGCACCTGAGATGCAACGCTGGAAAAGAACAGACAGGATGACCCTGCTGGACAGAGGAAATATTCGCTGAGAGCTTTAAAGAACAGTTTGCTTCAACACACCTTAAGACGGTATAATTTGACATTTTCAATATTATTTGAATGGGCGGAGGTGGCGCTTGGCTTGCCTTAGCTGGTATATTTGTTCATAGACTAGTTAGGTAGTGGGCCTGGGAGGCAATTTTACTTGCCTATCGCCCGGCGGCCCTCGCTAAACAATGAGGGGGAAGGTGACACTTTGTTTGGGGAAGTGTTTTTGGGGAGGGGGTCGGGTTCGTTAATGTTCAATGTTTTCCAGAGCTGCCAGAATGTTTACTTTTTATATTGTTTCATTTCACCATGGTGTGACTTTTTTTTCTCTTAGCTGAATATGTCAGGACTTAACAATGTAAAAAAGGACGATATGAGTAAGATAACGTTGGTCTCGTGGAATGTACGTGGCCTTGGGCATGCAAGTAAGCGGGGTAAAGTGTTTGCGCATTTGAAATCTTTGACTTCAGACATAATATTTCTTCAATAAACCCACATCAAAGCTACAGAGCAGAGGCGAATGAGAGCTAATTGGATCTCTCAAGTTTATCAGTCACCTCTTACATCCAAGGCTAGAGGTGTAGCTATTCTTTTTCGTAAGAATATCCCATTTCAACTTGTTTCAATGGTTACAGACCCAAATGGCAGATATATTATGATTACTGGAAATATTAATTCACTTCCTGTCACACTACTGAATATATAAGGTCCAAATATTGATGATCCAAATTATTTCTGCAAAATGTTTGATTTAATTCCAGACCTCAATACCACCAATTTGATAATGGGCGGAGATTTTAATTGTTACCTTGACCCATATCTTGACAGGCTCTCCACCTGCAACCCACCTGCAATTGCATCTGTTCAAACATTAAACAACCTGATTAAGTCTAGAAACATTGATGATATCTGGAGGATACAACATCCAACGGACAAAGATTACTCATTTATTTCTCATGTCCACAAATCATACACAAGAATTGATTATTTCCTGGTGGATGCAAAATTAATATCTAGCATTGAACATACCAAATATCATAATATATTGATATCAGACCACAGTATAGTATCTCTAGACTTGAAGCTTGCTCTGCCTAAACAAAGTTATTGTTGGCGCGTTGACCCGTATTTGCACACAGACCAAGTGTGTATTGACTTTTTGACAGCAAGGCTTACAGAGTTCCTTGGGACCATCGATACAGGGGATGTATCAGATTTGATACTCTGGGAGACCCTTAAGGTAGTAATGAGAGGTCATATAATATCCTTTGAAGTCTCCAAAAAAAAGGGAACAGCGTCATCAAATGGTAGAAATTGAAAATGCACTTCTAAATCTTGAACAGACTTACAGGAACTCTCTCTTACAAGAGGATTACAACAAAATCTTGAATTTAAAATATGAATATAATCGTATTCTTAGTGAAAATGTTGGCAAGCTTCTACTCAAGCTCAGTCAGAGACACTTTGAGTTGGGCGATAAACCAGAGAGGCTACTGGCCAGACAATTAAAAGGGGAACAGGCGAGTCGTGCAATCCATAAAATCAAATCCAAAACGGGTGATTTGTTTACCAATCCTAAAGAAATAAACAACCGCTTCAAAGTATTTTATTCAGAATTTTATACTGCTAAAACGCGGACCACTAATGCAGATTTTGCAGGTTTCTTTGACTCCCTCAGTTTGCCAAAACTAGACGAATCAGCCAGGCTAGAACTGGATTCAAATTTCTTAGGAAGTGAGCTAGTTGAGGCTATTAAATCTTTTCCCTCCGGTAAAGCGTCTGGACCGGATGGATTTGGTTGTGAATTCTACAAGGCATTTCATAAGTCGCTTGTCCCATTCCTAATTAGGATGATCAATGATTCGATTAAGAATAACAGGTTTCCGAAGTCACTGTACGAGGCAAGTATATGTATCCTGTTAAAAAAAGACAAGGATAAAACGGAACCTGGCAGCTACAGGCCTATTGCTCTCCTCAACTTTGATCAAAAGGCTATCACAAAAATACTAGCTAATAGACTGGGGAGGCATATTTCATCAATTAGACACCTTGATCAAACAGGGTTTATTCCAGGTGGATTTTCGTTTTGCAATGTGCGTCGACTCCTGAATAATCTATATAGCTCCACCAAGAGGGGGGATTCCAGAGCGGCCATCTCATTCTTAGACGCCGAAAAAACGTTCGATCAGATAGAGTGGCCCTATATGTTCGAGGCACTTAAAAGATTTGGGTTTGGGGATTCCTTTATTGCGTGGGTCAAAATGGTGTATCTTTGTCCGACATCTTTCTTCCTCACTAATAATGATAAATCTGGACCTTTTGAATTACAACGTGGGGTTAGACAGGGAGATCCTCTGTCCCCCTTACTCTTTAATATTGCACTGGAGCCCCTCGCAATAGGTATCAGGAGTCACCCAAACATCAGGGATATAAAGGTGGGGAACGTGGAAAGTTGTGTGGGGCTTTATGCCGATGACACATTATTATATCTCTCCTATCCAGAAGCCTCTGTTCTTCCCTTGTTAGATTTTATTAAATCATTTGGCAAGCTTTCTGGATACACAGTCAACTGGAGTAAGAGCGAGTTTATGCCTTTATCAGACAATATAGATTCAGATTTCCTTGAGGCTCTACCATTTAAGATAATATATGACCATTTTACATATCTAGGACTCAAAATACCCCTAAACCCCAAACTTATATTCAAACTCAACTACGCTGATATGATTACAAAGTTAAAACTGAACATAGAGAAATGGAGGATTTTACCCTTGTCTACAGTGGAGCGTATTAACGCTATCAAGATGGTGTCTCTTCCTAGATTCTTATATTTATTCCAAAATCTTCCAATTTTTCTTACTTCATCATTTTTTTTAAACTGGACTCCATTATCCTTCCATTCATTTGGGGCTATAAAGCCCACCATATATCAAAGGCGCATCTTCAAAAGCCAAAAAATGAGGGAGGCATGGGCCTTCCTATATTTAGGCACTACTATTGGGCAGCCAATGCTAGAGCTCTGATTTACTGGCAATGGGGATTCCCAGATGAACCTTTGAATAATAATAATAATCCTCCCTCTGTACTTTGCTTTTTTCCAAAACAGAATCCCCATATAAGCTGGTTGGTGAGAACTTTATTTTAAGAAATTCTATTTGAATTTTAAATCAGATAAGTAGTTTCAGTACATTGTCAAATGTTTCTATTTACACCCCCATATGTCACAGCCACTCCTTTTTGCCATCACAGACGGATGGGGTGTTTGCTGTCTGGAGGGACAAGGGCCTTGCGACCCTCAGAGATCTATATATTGACAAAAGGTTTGCTTCGTTTAATCAGCTGAAATCAAAATCTAACCTTTCCAACTCTCATTTTTTTCGCTATTAGGCACTACGTTAAAGACCAAATTCCAAATTTTCAAACCATGCCTGACAGTTGCCCACTCTATGAGCTCCTGCAGCTTCCGCCAGACTCCAAACATCTAATATCTCACTTTGTGCGTCTATTCACCACATCTGTATCCACTAACCACCTGAAAGAAGCCTGGTCTACTGAGCTGAATTTCGAGGTGTCCAACGACATTTGGAATGAAGGTCTGACCAGAATCCAAACTTGTTTGATCAATGTCAGGTATAAACTGATCTAGTTTAAAGTCATCCATAGACTCCATTACTCAAAGACCAAATTACATAGAATCTACCCAGCTATTTCTCCACTATGTGACAGATGCAAAGGTGCAGATGGTTCTTTAACACACATTTTCTGGCTCTGTCCTCATATACAAAGATACTGGTCTGAAATATTTAAGTGGTTTTCTGGGGTCTATGGAAAAGATATTCTCCCTGATCCAGAACTGGCACTTTTTGGATGCTCAGAGCCTGCTTTGTACATAACGTCTGAAGAACAACAAGCACTGATTCTTGGTATGGTGGCAGCCAAGAAAATGATCCTAACAGACTGGAAATCATCCACACCCCCTTGCTTCGAAAAATGGCTCAATGAAATGATAATAATCATACAGATGGAAAGGATACGCTTCTACAACTCCAAGGTACTAAACAACTTTTTAAGTGTTTGGGGACCATTTATCAACCATCTCAAAGACCAATAATTTCATAATTTCATATTATCTGCAGTGATGTATACCTGTGACCTTTACTTCTGTTCTTGCAATGCCTGACTGTGTAGCACCATGTGGATTGCACCAATACTGTTATGTTTGGCGGCTTTTTTTTTTTGCTTTTTTTTCTTTCTCTTTTTTTTGTTTTGTTCTGTTTTGTTAAAAATTGTATAACATAATAAAAATATTTAATTAAATAAAAACTCCATCTGCCATCTTTCAGCCCATTCTCCCAAATGGCCTAAATTACTCTGTAGACTTTGGAAATCCTCTTCATTATCCACAACACCCCCTATCTTGGTATCATCTGCATACTTACTAATCCAATTTACCACACCTTCATCAAGATCATTGATGTACATGACAAACAACAAAGGACCCAACACAGATCCCTGAGGCACCCCACTAGTCACCTGCGTCCAACCCGACAAACAACCATCCACCATTACCCTCTGGCTTCTCCCATTCAGCCACTGTTGAATCCATCTTGCTACTCCTGCATTTATACCCAACAGTTGAACCTTGTTAACCAACCTTCCACGAGGAACATTGTCAAAGGCCTTACTAAAGTCCATATAGACAACATCCACTGCTTTACCCTCCCTCCCACTACCAGAATTGGTTTGAAGGTAAACTGGAATCTGCAATTTATTCTGCTGTGTAGGTTGTGGATCCGATTGTTCAAAACAAAGAGAATTGGTGTGAACGGGTGACCAATGATCGGCAAGTGTTGGTGGGCCGGGGACTGTTATCATGATCGGCCAATCAAGCAAGCAAGCAAGCAAGCAAGCAAGCAAGCAAGCAAGCAAGCAAGCAAGCAAGCAAGCAAGCAAGCAAGCAAGCAAGCAAGCAATCAATCAACCAACCAATCAATCAATCAAACAATCAATCAATCAATCAATTAAGCAATCAATTAATCAATCAATCAATCAATCAATCAATCAATCAATCAATCACCCTCTACCTGGTATCCATGGGCGTCGCTGATATAATGTTCTTATTTTCTAGGTAATTCTCTCTGAAATATCAGCTGCATATTTTCCGTGCACGTTCCTCAACTTATCTCATATTTGTAACCTTCGTATTTTGTTTAATTACATTTCCATTGATTGCTCTGTCTGGCTAACGGTGTATTTCACCTTCGATCGATTTATCACTATTTGTAATTAGACTTTACGAGCAAAATATTGCACTGAGAAAACTGCGGCTTTTGGTGATAGCATTAACGTGTACATTCCAGTGTATATTTCCCTCGTACCGCTATACACAATTCACAACTTGGCTTGGTGCTGATGATTATCGGCAACAAACGTTACTTTGCTGCAGGGAACTGAGAATGCAAATAGAAATGGAAGTGTGTAGAATACCAATCATTACTTACAATTGTCTCAATATTCTATCATATAGTCCCCATTTTAGAGATTACCCTACTCTGCTGGCAGGTATTAAGCAATTCTATAATTAGAAGTAGCAGACGTGATGTTGCTAACTTTATTTGACTGACACTAATCTCAATTCATTTGCCTTGATTAGGCATCGTAGGGTTTCTCCGGAGAATATGATAAAAGCAACTTAACGAGTCGTTAAAAGCATGTTATCTTTAAAAGCAAGCGACCTGTCATACCATGGGTAGGAAACGTGAATTATCCCTGGTCATGTACGGGCCGGTCGTCAACCAGGTAGAACACGTGTTCTACCCTATCCTTGTCGCCATTGCTGTTCCTGGTAAGCGTTTTATAATTGGCTGCCGATATTTCGCCGTCTCTGCCTTACTGTTAAAAATAGACGTGTTAATACACTACAAACCAACTGACTCACATGGCTATCTGGACTACACTTATTCCCACCCTGCCCCCTGTAAAGACTCCATCCCCTACTCCCAATTCCTCCGCCTACGCCGCATCTGTTCCCAGGATGAGACGTTCCACACCAGGGCATCGGAAATGTCCTCGTTCTTCAGGGAACGGGGAGTTCCCCTCCTCCACCATAGATGAGGCTCGCACCAGGGTCTCATCCATACCCCGCAACACTGCTCTCTCTCCCATCCCCGCACTCGCAACAAGGGCAGAGTCTCCCTAGTCCTCACCTTTCACCGCACCAGCCGGCAAATACAACAAATAATCCTCCGCCATTTCCGCCACTTCCAACGTGACCCCACCACTCGCCACAGCTTCCCATCTCCCCCTATGTCTGACTTCCGCAAAGACCGCTCCCTCCGCAACTCCCTTGTCAATTCTTCCCTTCCCTCACGTACCACCCCCTCCCCGGGCACTTTCCGTTGCAACCGCAAGAAATGCAACACCTGTCCCTTCGCCTCCCCCCTCGACTCCATTCAAGGACCCAAGCAGTCGTTCCAGGTGCGACAAAGGTTCACCTGTATCTCCTCCAACCTCATCTACTGCATCCGCTGCTCTAGATGTCAGCTGATTTACATCGGGGAGACTAAGAGGAGGTTGGGCGATCGTTTCGCCGAACACCTCCGCTCAGTCCGCAATAACCTACCTGAACTCCCGTTGGCTCAGCACTTCAGCTCCCCCTCCCGTTCCCAATCCGACCTCTCTGTCCTGGGTCTCCTCCATTGCCAGAGTAAACAATACCGGAAATTTGAGGAACAGCACCTCATATTCCGCCTGGGTTGTTTGCGTCCGGCTGGCATGAACATTGAATTCTCCCAATTTTGCTAGACCTTGCTGTCTCCTCCCCTTCCTTAACCCTCGAGCTGTCTCCTCCCATCCCCCCCCCCGCCCTCGGGCTCCTCCTCATCCCTTTTCCTTCCTTCTCCCCCCCCCCCCCCCCCCCCATCAGTCTGAAGAAGGGTTTCGGCCCGAAACGTCGCCTATTTCCTTCGCTCCGTCGATGCTGCTGCACCCGCTGAGTTTCTCCAGCATTTTTGTGTACCTTCAATCTTCCAGCATCTGCAGTTCCTTCTTGAACATCTAAAATACACAATCGCTTCTATGGCCGGTAAATGCAGTGCCATGTAGACGCACACATTTATTATATGTTAACCCAGTGTCTCATTCACTCGTTGCGCGCGAGGGACAATGTGTACGGGTCGAAATTACTTACAAACCCGCAGGTATTACGGATGAGTGAAGATTATAACACCTGTAGGAAACTGATGCGGGCACACGCAGAACGTGTAAGATTCACATAGACCTGGTTGGTCTCTGCTGTCGATCTATGTTCTATATTATACAAATGTACTATGTCCTGTGATCGGAATAGCTATCATCGTGTTATTAGACATGAGCAATTAATCTATCCATGTCCCTCTCAAGGAGATATAGAGGACCCCCTGCCAAGGGGTATCTGCAAATGGCCTCATATTCACCGGTTCTGTCGGTCGCCCAGTATAGAGATTTGCCCGTAGATGTTGTGTGACACCAATGTGCAGCTGGTGCAGATGTTTCTGTGTCCATTGGCGCTGTTCACAAAACCAGGACTGTGATAAGTCTCCATCGCCAAATCGGAACGGACTGATATCGAGTTAGGCGAACACAGCCCCTCCGATATAGAAGGCGGCAGGTTCGGCCCATCTAGCGTGTGTCGTGACCAACTGCGATTGGATTCATCGGCTGATGATCGTTTGTACATGCACTTCTCGATTTCCCTAAAGTTTCTGCCAGAGGCCGATTCATTGCAGACAGCGTATGAGTATCCGACCAGCCAGCAGTATTTCGCAAGTAGAAGGACATCATAGCTCCATCCAAGGACAAAAGCTCGTGCTTCTGTTTGACAGCATCAGTGACCCGGGTTTGATCCTGACCTCCAACGTTTCCGGGTGGAGTTTGTACATTTTCCTCGGGACAACGTTGATTCATGTCTAGTTTCTCCCGCATCCTAAAGAGCCTGGAGCTCTGGTGCCGTCGTTCAACCCGTCCTGTTTTGACGGTAAACTGGATTCTGTAATTTCTTCCACTGCTATGGGACTAGTAGGAATGGGTTATAAATGATCGGACGGCCTAGGTGTGCCGGTGAACTGTGACCATGCCGTAGCAATCAATCAATCAATCAATCAATCAATCAATCAATCAATCAATCAATCAATCAATCAATCAATCAATCAATCAATCAATCAATCAATCAATCAATCAATCAATCAATCAATCAATCAATCAATCAATCAATCGATCAATCGATCAATCGATCAATCGATCAATCAATCAATCAATCAATCAATCAATCAATCAATCAACCAATCAATCAATCAATCAATCGACCGACCAATCAATCAATCAATCAATCAATCAATCAATCAATCAATCAATCAATCAATCAATCAATCAATCAATCAATCAATCAATCAATCAATCAATCAATCAGTCAATCAATCATTCAATCAATCAATCAATCAGTCAATCAATCAATCAATCAATCAATCAATCAGTCAGTCAATCAAAGGCAAGGTAAGGCACGGTATTTAAGGTAAAGCATTAAAGACAGGATTTGATGGCAAGGCTTTGACGGCAACGCAAGGGGAGGCATCGAAGGCAATGCATTCAATTAAAGGCAAGTCATTAATGGCATGGCATTGAAGACAAGGCAAGGCATGACATTGAATGCAATCCATTTAAGTCAAGGGAAGACATTAATGGGAAGGCAAGATTGAGCAATGAAAGCAAGACAAGGCATTGAATGGAATTCATTGAAGGCAAGGCTAGGCATCGAAAGGCAGGGAAGACATTGAATCAAACAATCAGTCACGCAGGCATTCCAAGGTGAACACGGGTAAAAGGTGCAAATTCCACACAAACAATAATAGTAATCAGTATCGATCCTGCGACGCTGGAGCTAAACAGGTAGCAGCGTTACCGCTGTCAATCTCCTTCGAGGGAAAACTGTGGTAAAAATTGTACGCCTTATGAAGTAATTCCGGTCAGGTTAATAGAGGCGTTATTTGGATGCACATGCGCATCCTGAAATCCGTCTGTGATTGATACCGAGGAATGTCCGGGTGGCCATTCCCCTGCCGAACACCTCGATGCGAGATACAATATCATATAATCCACTCACTTTCGAGGGATGATGTGTCAAACTAACGTGCTCCTGCAACATTGAAATATGGTCATTGGTTTTAATTTCCTCTTTTCTACAGCTAGCCTGTTGGCAATCTTCATTCTCTCCCGGGGAAAGTGTGGTCTCTCCAAATGTATCACCCGCTACCTGATATCCATGGCCATAGCTGATCTCATGGTTCTGATGTTCGAGGTAATTATTTCAGAGTTGTCTGGTGCCTATTATCTGTATTCTTTTCTCAACTTATCTCACATCTGTAAGCTGCGTATTTTGTTTAATTGTATTTGCATTGATTGCTCTGCCTGGCTAACGGTGACGTTCACCGTCGATCGATTTATCACTATTTGTAATCAGAGTTTACGAGCTAAATGTTGTACTGAGAAAACTGCAGCTGAGGTGATAACAGTAACGTGTATATTAAATATCATTCAAAATGTTCCAGTGTATATTTTCCTCGCACCTCTGCACATAATTGACAACGTGGCTTGGTACTGTTGGGTACCATCAGATGTCTACACCACACCTCTAGGGGCAGCATTTTCGGTCATCGAAACCATTGTAACCCCCGTCATAACAATGTTACTGATTATTCTACTCAACGCCCTGACAATCAAACACATTATACAAGCTAATAGAGTGCGGAGCGGTCTCCGACATGACAACAAAGCCGGGAGCGGCGCTGATCAAGAGGTGGGGAACCGACGGAAGTCCATCATTCTATTGCTGGCCATATCCGGTAACTTCATACTACTGTGGATGGTGATCTTCGTGTGTTTCACTGAGCGTAAACTTCCTCGACGTTCATCTTTTAGGGTCAGATTACGACGACCCATTTACCATTGCAGAACTGTCCGGATACACGCTGAGGGCCCTGAGTGCTTGCACCAACACCTTTATTTATGTGGTGTCCCAGAACAAATTCAGGGATGAATTCAAATATGTGATTAAGAGCCCATTCGTTTTGTTGTTCAAATCAATAAAGTGTCTGTAATGTCACGGTGAATCTGAAAATTCCTTTCGAAATCACGTCTTCTTCTGCATTGTGTTATGCATCTTACTTTGCGAGCTGCCGTTCCGACCTCCCAATCAATGCCGAACATCAGGATAACAGCTTCAGTCGATTTAACCGACGAACGCCCATTCAATGTATCCGAAGATAGACACAACATGCTGGAGTAACTCAGCCTGACAGGCAACATCTCAGGAGAAAAGGAATGGGTGGCGTTTCGGGTCGGGATCCTGTCTTAAGAAGGGTCTCGACTGAAACGCCACCATTCCATCTCTCCACAGATGTTGCCTGTCCCGCTGAGTTACTCCAGCTTTTTGTTGCCTATCTTCCGTTTAAACCAGCATCTGCAGTTCCTTCCTACATATTCAATGTATCAATTTAAATTGCACTCAAATGACCACAGATGCTACAACAGCCCGGCGTCAACAGGGCCGCAACATGGAAGCTATTTACTCTGTCAACCAATAGCGTGCTTGGGAGGTCGAGGGGATCTTGTGGCCACGATATAAATCCCCGCGGCGGCAGGGGGATCATGCGAAATCCACCCAGCTTCAGAGGGCAGAATCACGAGGAGGAGTCTGCGGGTGCAACATCCGCAGGCAGATAATGGGGTCTTTACAGAACGATGGCATTGTCTGTTAAACACAATACGTGACACAGCGTAGTAATTATCAGGATAGATATCTTGCTAGAATTAAATCTGCAACTAATTGTGTGACGGGTAATTTACTGCGGAATTTACTGTCAATGCAGCTACGGCTCGCCTGCAGTCCGTCTGTCTTTTCTTTTGTTGTGTTTTCATTTGCCTTGTTAGATGTATGTTTTAGTTTAATTCTTGTTGTGTACATGTGCAGGGTGGGGGAAACTTGTTGTATCCTCTTCCTTCAAGGGGATGCGACCTTTTCTTCGTCGTATCTCCGTCTACGCCGCCGTCTGTACTGAGGCCTAATAGTGGAGCTGGTGGCCTCCAACTGGACCTACCTTGAGGCTCCGGAGGCAAAGCCCGGACTCACCATCGCGAAGCTGGCCGACTTCGGGGCTGTGGTGGCGCAGTCGCTGCGGACCGACTTCGGGGCCCCGGAGGCTTCGGCCGCGGGACCAGTGGACGAGAGCATCGGCAGCTCGCAGGTCCCAGGTTGGTGACCGATTCTCCGGAGCTCCCAAAATAACAGCCTCGTCCACTGGACTGGAGGGAGGCATCGGTACTTCAGCCCCGGGTCGCGGTGTTTGAATCGGCCCGTTCGCGGAGCTTGGATTCGGCCGCGAGACTTACCATCACCCGGCGGGGGGGGGGGGGGGGGACAACAACGAAAGCCAGGATCGCCTCAACGCAGAGGGAGAACAAGGAAGGAAGATATAAGACTTTAAGACTTTTTGCCTTCCATCACAGGGAGGAGGGGCCTGGAGATTCACTGTGATGAATGTTTGTGTTAAACTGTGTTAATTGTGTGTTCTGTTACTTTATTTTCTGTCATGACTGCAAGGCACCCAATTTTGTTCAAACGAAATAGTTTGAATGATAATAAAGGAAACTCACCTACTTTAACCCAGATACCTGCAGATGTTCGTTTACGGAAAGAATGCACAATACGCTGGAGAACCTCTGCGGGTCAGGCAGCGTCTCTGTGTAATATAGACAGTGACGTAATAACAAGAATCTACACTAGATGGTTAATGCTGAAGATTGACACAAAATGTTGCAGAAATTCACCAGGTCGGTAAGCATCTTTCGACAACATAGAAAGGTGACATTTCTGGACGGAAATCTTCTTCAGACCGAATTAAGGTTTCCGACCCAAAAAGTGACCTATCAATGGTCTGAAGAGGTGCTGCTGATCAGCTGGGTTAATCCAGCGTTTTGTGACTATCTATAAATAGGTGGTTTCGGGTATGAAACCCTTCACAGACACAGTAATTTCCTGACATACAGTGTGATCACAAATAGCCAATTTCTCTCTAACCAAGGTCAAGGTGAAATTTGGCGGCACGATGCAAGATGTTTGGGTTCGATTCTAACAAAGGGTGCTGTGTGTATGCAGTTCGCTGCCTGGGGGTAGGGCTGGGGATTACAGTTATAGAGGCGTTGATTCATAGCATCGTGCAGCACAGAAAAGAGCCACATAATTGTCACACGTGTTCCCCGTCTACACTGGACCCATGGGATGCAAGCAGAAGCCTCCACGTGACGCACCCCGGGCAATGCTGACGACAGAAACTGTACCACAGTGACTGACTGAAGTAGCCAATTCTGCAACCACCGACCGTGAACCGTCACTGACCGACCGGAAAGACGTGATATAGAAGAAGGCCGGACACGAGGAAGACTGGACCCATTTGTCTATTTGTGCAAGTACAGGAAACCATAAAATACACCGGAAGTGAAACAACAATGGATCACAAATGGATCATTTAATGATACGGCCACGTGAAATCCCAAATTCCTATTAATAAATGTATTACAGCAAGTGCATAACTAGCCAGAATGTGGCGATCCTTGACGTGGTTGATTATGGAAATAACCTCGTAGAAATACCCTCCACATGAACTCACTGCGGGGAAGAGAACTATTGCAGAAATAGCACAGCTGGCAGTGAAATACTAGAACATCTGAACATTAATTAAGGGGCGTCAAATATCATCGCAGGTTAAAATTTGGATAGATCCCCTTGGATCAGGCGAGGAGAGACGATCGTTGGTAACCTGATAGCCATGTTCATGTTATTCTTGGCGCTGCCAATGTACAGGATATCTTGGGAACAGCAAATGTGATATCGTTGTCCAAGTGCAATAGCAGGGTTAAGTCAAGAATCGAAAACGTTCAGAGGGAGAGGAGTGTTGATTATATGAGTAAATGAGACAGCGGTTTTTAACATTTTGGCGTACGTACGCGCATTTGCGAACAAAATGCTTTATGTGGTTTGTACTTTTCTTAGGTTCCTAAAAATAGGCTCCACAAATGGATGTTATTTATGACCACTTCCTGTTCCCCCGGTAAAGCCCCAACCGACCACTCCCACCCCCCCCCCCCATGGGGGTCCCGACCACCAGGTTAAGTACCACTGATGTAAATGGTACCATTGAGTCCAAGCCATTGATCACCCATCCACACTTGTGCTCTGTGCTACAGTACATCCGCATCCGCCCCCTACACACGATGGGCAATTTACAGAGACCGTAAACTTATGGAAATACATCGACTCGCTCGCAAAATGACCGTTTAAAACGTTAGATGACGAGGGATACATACTTTGAATGTTGGATGCAGAATGGCACCGAGTAATTCGAAGAATAAAGATAACACTGTGGAAGAATAAATATGATTGTGCTGTGGTGGAAGCGGTCAATACAGGAATATTACCGGATACATTGATCACTGATTCATTATTATAAACAATCCGCGTGTAGCCATTGTGTCACCGGATATATACAATCTGTAGATGCTTTGAATCATTATACACGCCTGGTACTCTCAGTGTTTCGCAGTATGTACTGTTAAGGCCTTGAAGTAACTGACTTCTTTGATAAATTCAAGACTGCTCATTGAGACGAAGCTTTCTGTCTGCCATTATGCGCTGTCAATCAGAGCGCAAGTGGGTCCGAGATGATAGTGAGATTTGGGTTACAGTTTAAAGAGGCAACTCCATCAAATCTCTTACAGCTCATAACCTCTCAACTGGGCAGCAATCTGGCCTCGCCTGCACCCTCTCCAATGTCTCCTCATATTCGCAGTCCCTACCTTAACTATACGAAAAACTACACATTGTGAACGGCCTATGGATTGTTTGTCCTTCCAACGTACATCATAGAAACATAGAAATATAGAAAATAGGTGCAGGAGTAGGCCTTCGGCACTTCGAACCCGCACCGCCATTCAATTTGATCATGGCTGATCATCCAACTCAGTATCCTGTACCTGCCTTCTCTCCATACCCCCTGATCCCTTTAGCCACAAGAGCCACATCTAACTCCATCTTAAATATAGCCAATGAAGTGGCCTCAACTACCTTCTGTGGCAGATAATTCCACAGATCAGGGCTCTCGCTTAACTTTTTTTCCCTGTTGCCAGCCGGGCAACCTTGGCCGCTTTTTCGGTTGCCAAATGACAGTTTAGGTGTTCATTTAAGATGGCTTGCATGACGCGTGCGATAATATGCTCGGACGAAGTGCGCAGTTACCAGTCAGAATTATGCTCAATGAAGCATTCACATATTATTTCTGCTTCAAATAAAGTCACAAACTAAACATATTCACCAATCACGACATGATATATCCCACAATGACATGCAGCAAAATTATAATACAGTATCTCAACTCTTTTTACACATTGCAATTCATGCAATTTCTATTAGTTCTTTCCACTTTCAAACAAAAATGTGGTTGGATGATTCAGCGGTTTTAATGTTTCACGTGTTCACAATTTAATTAACCCATCTTTATGGATTAAAAGGGCTCTCATCTCAGCTCCTGCCTCTGACCCCTCTGTTCCGGCCCCATGCCTGGTGGCATTTGAAAAGTTTGTGCCTCTGACATTGTCGGGTCTAGAGGATGTGGTTAGGCATATTAAGCCGTCGGGTTCCCCCTGTGAAGCTGTCCCTCCTCTTCTTTTTAAAGAGGTTTTCCCGAGTATAGGGCAGTCGGTTCTCGCCATTATAAACAGTAGCTTGTGTTCTGGGGTTGTCCCCATAAATTTTAAACATGCTGTAGTGCAACCATTACTTAAAAAACCAGGCCTGGATCAAACTGATCTGTCCAATTTTAGGCCGATCTCCAAGTTGCCTTTTATCTCCAAGATCATGGAGAAGGTAGTTTATGCGCAGCTGAAACTCTTCCTGGATGAGCACAATATTCGGGAGGTTTTCCAGTCTGGATTCAAGGCTATGCATAGCACAGAGTCGGCTCTGCTAAGGGTCTTCAACGACATCCTCCTGGCAAACGACTCAGGTAATTATGTGGTTCTTGTCTTGCTGGACCTATCTGCCGCCTTCGATACAGTGGACCATGGAATTTTAATTTCCAGACTACAGCACCAAGTGGGCATTTGTGGCAGTGCCCTGGGATGGTTCAGGTCCTATCTGGCAGACAGAACCATGCGGGTAAGCCTTGCTGGCTTTGAATCCTCCTCCACTCCCTTGGTATATGGGGTTCCACAGGGCTCAATTTTAGGGCCCCTGCTCTTCTCCTTATACCTACTTCCTCTGGGCTCAATTTTAAGAAGGCATGGCATCTCCTTTCATTTTTATGCGGATGATAGCCAGTTATATATGCCACTCAGTAAAGAGGAAGACTATTCTTTAAAATCACTTCTGTCTTGTCTTGAGGACATTAAGTCCTGGATGGCCTTAAACTTTCTGGGACTTAATGAAGAGAAGGCAGAGGTGATTTTGTTTGGCCCCAATGGCTGCCGTGAACCTCCCTTTGTTGACTTGGGTCCACTGGCATTGTCTGTAAAGCCAACCGTCTTGAACCTGGGTTTTAGGATGGACGGTGATTTTAAACTAGACAAACAAATAGGCGCGGTGGTTAAGTCCAGCTTCTTTCACCTAAGGAAGCTGGCAAAGGTGAAGCCCATTCTCGAGGAGCATTTTGAAACAGTAATCCATGCCTTTATTACATCTAGGCTGGATTACTGTAACGCACTCTACTCTGGAGTCGCACGAGCTTCATTGGCTCGTCTCCAGCTTGTTCAAAATGCTGCCGCTCGCCTTTTGACTGGAACTCGAAAGAGGGAGCACATTACGCCAATTTTGGCCTCCCTGCACTGGCTCCCCGTGCACTTTCGAGTTCATTTCAAAATTATTTTATCTGTTTTTAAATCGTTGAATGGGCTCGCCCCGCCATACCTCTCTGAGCTGCTCCACCGATATGCTCCTGCCCGGTGCCTCAGGTCAGCTGATCAGCTGCTCCTTGAGGTACCAAGGTCTAAGCGGAAGCTCAGAGGGGATAGAGCCTTTTCTGTTGCTGCTCCGGCACTCTGGAACACCTTGCCGTTGCACATCAGACAGGCCCCATCACTGTCCATCTTCAAATCCTCCCTAAAAACATATTTTTATTTTTTGGCTTTCGACACTGGCTGAGGCATTGCTCCTGTTTTTAGTGCTTTTAATGTCTTTTAATTTTTAGTGTGTTTTTTATAGTCCTTCGTTTTACGGTTTTTAATGGTTTTTAATTGTTTGTAATAGCTTTTTGTTCATGATTTCTCATGTACAGCACTTTGTGGCAACTGTAGTTGTTTAAAGTGCTTTATAAATAAAGTTATTATTATTATTATTATTATTAAAACAAATAATAACATTGGGAATTAAAACATATTTAATTGCATTCCGTTATCAAACATAGTCAATGTTAGCGCTGAAGACATTTCCAGCACAATAGGATCGGGGGGTGGGGGGAGGGGGGTGTGAATCAGTGCAGGATGGATAGATGGTGGTGGTGGGGTGGGGGGGGGGTCTTGAGAAGGCGATCGTTGCGGATTGGATGGATTGAGGCAGGGGAATTAATGTGTGTTGGTTGGAGTAGGCAAAATTGTGTGGGGAGAGCGCGCGGGATGACAGTGGGTTGAATGGGGGAGGGGATCTGTGCAGGATGGATGGGAGGAGCAGTGCAGGATGAAGAGGTGGAGCAGTACGGAATGGATGGGAAGGGGGTCAGTAAAGGATAAATTGGGGGGCCAGTGTAGGATTGATGGGGAGTGGCAATAGAATCAATAGGGAGATCAGTGCAGGACGAACTGAATAAGGAATGGAGATCAGTGCGGGATGGAGAGGAGGGGTCTCATGATAATGGGGATGGAGGGGGGCGTTCAAGAGAGGCACATGAAGCGGCAGAGGAGGTGGGAAGGAAGGTCAGCAACCTTGGACAACACCGGCATCATCACTCAAATCGCTATAACTTAGCGAGATATGCTAAGTGTGGCGTGACGGAGCGAATGACGGGCCCCGCACAGCAGCGGAAGCAGCGATGGCGGCTACATCTTCTCCTCCTCCTGCACGCTGCCCGCCCTGATAAAGGCCGCTGCTGCCACTCCGCCAACGGCGCTTTCGAAACAGACCCTTTGAGGAGGGAGTTGTCGGTCAGTCGCGGTTCGGCAGCGATTGCAGCGTCGGAGACCGGGATCGATTCTAGCTGCGGTGCAGGTCTGCCTAGAGTGTTTTGGCTTGTCTCCCTCCTCCAATCACCGCGCTCTATCCTCACTGCCCCCACCCTCCTCATTCTACTTCCGCCTCTGACCGACACCTCCCTCCTCCAAGGGTTTGTTACAAAACGTCACGTTACTTTTCTCCAGCGATGCTACCAGACCCGCCGAATTACTCCAATTTGTTGTATCTATCTCCGGTATAAACCAAGTTGCCAAGCCGGACAAAATGACTCGCGGTTTAGGTTGCTCGGCGGCACTTTGAGTGGTCAATGGCACCCGGGCAATCGCTAATTTCGAGCCCTGCAGATTCACCACTCTCTGTGTAAAAAAACATCACCTTACAATTGTCAGCATTATCTTCTACCTGCCCCTGTTCAGCCATTTCACCAAGTGATCAATTTCATCCCGCAACCAATATTTATTTCCCGACTGTAAACCATACCATCCTTTTTGTAGGAGCCTGTAGATTTACTGATCATATCCCCCTGTGCACATATGCAAAGCATAACAGCAATAAGGGCGCCAACCTGGTGCTTCTCACAAACAACTCGACATAGTTTTCTAATCAATAAACAAATGACAAATTACTCCTAAGAGTGGTGGGAGCCCGGAACGCACTGCCAGAGGAGACGGTGGAGACATATAACAACGTGGCATTAAAGAGGCTTTTGGATATATTCATGTTCATGTTCAGGAACACGAGATTGGTTTATGTTGGCATCATGTTCGACAGTTAGGATGGAAGGGCCCGGTCCTGTGCTATCCTCCTCTGTCTTATATGTGTTATATAGAATGGTGGTTCCGAGAGAATATTGAGCAAAAGAGGATCTTCAATGTGAAGGTCTATGAACATCTGTATTTGGAGAAAATCCTTAAAATGTATTCCGTTAGTCATCGTGGGTTGTGCTCAAGGCATTGTTAATCAGAATCAGCAATATGTGTGCTCTTGCAAATCGCATCATTGGCCCACTGGGATTGCAGGCGGCTACCAAGGTCCATTTAAATAAGATCGCTTCTATTTCGCAGACAGATGTGATAGAAATTGATGATGTTTCAATATTCATTATGAAACATATGATTCATAAATTATATCACCTTTCGCATAGACACTGTGTTGCAGTAATTCCGGGCGCATCCCTGTGGAATATAAATATGCGACATTTCGGGTCAGGGCCCCAACTCAGACTGTTTGGGAAGGAGGGGGCGAGGATCTGGGAGATACGTGGGCGGGGCGGAGAGCTGGAGAGACGTGGGCGGGGGCGGTGAGCTGGGAGAGGCGTGGGCGGGGGCGAGGAGCTGGGCGAGACGTGGGCGGGGGCGAGGAGCTGGGAGAGACGTGGGAGGGGGCGAGGAGCTGGGAGAGACGTGGGCTGGGGCGAGGAGCTGGGAGAGACGTGGGGCTCGCCAAAGCCGGGCAAGTGACTGATGGATGCAGGTTGACGGTGGTTTTGGTTGGCGGATGATTGAACAAAGGCCAGAGATGAAAATGCAAAAGGCGTGAGACAAAAAGATAAGGAAAGATGGTCATTTGCACATCTTGCCTCGATTAATAGACATATGTGTTGCATTACCACCTCATTTCGCAAGTTGAACGCCCAGAAACGGAGGAATTTACAGAGAATGGCAGACACTGTCCGCAGCATCACAAATGCAAATTATCGAGGGGATCTCTGGGAGATACTGCCTCAGAATAGACACCCGCTATCATGAAAGACACACGCCATCCTGGCCAGGCTCTCATTTCAATCCAACGATCGCAGCATGAAATCGTGCTCGCGTGGTTCCAGGATAGCTTCTTCCCAACAATTCTATTGTTTTGTGTATTTCGTTTCTGGCCATGTTAGGCTGCTGCAAGTAACAATCTCCTTATTCCGTTGTCGGTTCATATGACCAATGAGCACGTTTCACACTTTTGACACACTTAGAAAGCAATGATCTGACCAAGCCGACAGCACATAGATGCGAGCGAAGCGAGGAATTGAATGCGTGAATGAAATTGAATTGAATGGCGTTGAATTCTGACAACTCGGTAGTTATACAACGTTTCAGGAGTTAAATAGAAGTCGGACATCAACGGTAAATGTAGGGACCGCAGAACAATTGGTGAACAGAGATCCAGATGGATACAAGTTCCTAGTTGTCTGACTTCGATTATTATTTCCGCTCTGTTTTGATCATGTGCATAGACATGGAGATATCTGGTCAGTTAATGTAAGTGTAAATTTCGGTAGGGGGCGCTGCACTGGCAGCAGCCTGTCGGCAGCGTGTCCGTCTTTTTTCAACTTTTTAATTTTTTTTAGTATGTTTAAAAGTCTGTTTTTAATGTTTCTTTGTGTGTTATGTGTGGGGGGTGGTGTGGGGGGGGGGGGGGTTAAGGGGGAAACCGTTTCGGCCGCCTCTTCCATGGAGAGGCGACTTTTTCGGGTCGCCTCCCCCGTGGCCTAACAGCAAGGATCGGCGCCGACTTTCCCGGAGACGTGCCCGGAGCTTCTGCGGCGGGCGCAACGTGGACTCTCGACGCGGAGCGGGTGAGACCTCGCTGGAGGGGAGCGCTCCGTTACGCTGGCCCGCGGCAGCCGGCAGCCTGAAGCAGCGGTCTGCAGAACTCCAGCTGGTGCGGCGTCTACAGCCCGGGATCCCTCGTGGAGGACCCGCGGGGAAGAAGCTTCCACCGCCGGCCCGCGGCCGTCTTCTACCGCGGGTGCGGTATGGACTTATATTCTCCCCTGGAGGGGAGCTTCGACCGCCGGCCCTGCAGACTGCGGTGCTTCCGGCTGCGGCACGGCAGGTACTTTAAAACTTTAAGCGCCGGCTTGCGGCCTACACCAGCCTGAAGCCGCGGTCTCTGGTTGGGAAGAGCCGATCCTGGACTCACCTTGACTTTGACTTTGTCCCTTACCATCTGGACGCCCGCAGCAACGGCTGTGGAGGGTGGTGGTCCCGACCACGGGGGAAAATGGAGGAGGACTGGCCAAGCTCTGTGCCTTCCACCACAGAGATGAATGCTGTGGTGGATGTTTGTGTAAATTTTTTATTGTGGTTGTGTTCTTTATTATTGTACCGCTGCTGGCAACCCAAATACCACCGACCTTGGTTGTGTGGCAATTAAATTATTTCAATTTCAATTGAGGACAGGCAGTGTTACTGTCGAGGGGATTCTGCTGACGTGTGCGGACGAGAAAGGGAAGTGAGAGAGAGAAGGGAGAGTCAGAGGGGGTGGAGAGAAGAGGGGAGAGACAGAGGGAATGGGAGAGAGAGAGGGAGAGAGTAAGGAGGGCGAGAGAAGGGGGAGAGAGAGAGAGAAGGGAGAGAGAGGGGAGAGAGAGAGAAGGGGAGAGAGAGTAGGGGAGAGAAGAGGGGAGAGAAAGGGAGAAGTGGAGAGCGATGAGACAGAGGGGAGAGAGAGGAGGGGGAGAGAGAGGAGGCGAGAAGAAGGGGAAATAAATATGGTAGAGAGAGTGGAGGAGAAAGGGGGAGAGAGAGAAGGGGTGAGAAAGACAGAAGGGGAGAGAGAAGGTAGAGAGAGGGAGAGAGAGGGGGAGGGAGAGAGAGAGACGGGTGGGGAGACAGAGAAGGTAAAGATAATGGAGAGAGAAGGGAGAGAGGAAGGGGAGAGAGAGAAGAATGGAAAGAGAAGGGGAGACGAGAGCGTGGGCGTCATTTTCCCACACAAACCATAGGTGACTTGGCAATCTGAACCCAAGCTCCAAGTTGTATGCGGCCGAAGGTGGGCATCACTCAGGACATCCCCAACTCTCCCACGGCTACACTCCGCGGGCTGCGGGGCGGTTGGAACGGAGGTGTGTTACAATATTCATCCCTCCACTGTGAACTGATGGCCGCGGGGGTCTGGACCAATCCCTGACAAGTCCCGCCCCCCGGCAACGTCATGTTCGTTATTTGACTTTTCTGTTGAGCGGCAATCGGTCCGTTTGCTTGTAGGCGACGCCGCCTTTCGAGTAGTTGGCATTTCGGCAAAGCGGCCATTCGGTGACTTTGTTTTTAGGCGACGCAGCCTTTCGGTTAATTCGCCTTTAGGCGTCCCGCCCTCTCGGTTAGTTTGCATTTAGGCGTCCCACCCTTTCGGTTAGTTGGTGTTTCGGCTTCGTTTCCATTCGCTTATTTGGCGCTTCGGCTTCGTTTCCATTCAGTTATTTGGACCCACTTCTTTGCTTCGGCTTCTCCCCCGTCGGCGCCACGTCCGGGTGCCAAAGCCAGTCAGAAAATACAGAAAGTGACATAGTTGGATGTTCGTGATTAGCAACAATATTTGGACCAATTCAAACTGTTTTACCAAATGAAATGTCACAAGGCCATACAGACGGACGGAATGACCAGTCCTAGGTATTCGCCATCAAAACCTTCCTAGCATTGGAAGATCGCTAGGCTCTCGGCATTGTCAGATGTTGTGAGACGTGCAGCCGTTTGTCAGATGTTGTGTGCCGTGCAGCCGTGCAGAGCTGCGCTGTTTCGAGGGAGAGCCTGAATAAGGATCACGCGGTTATACATCCTCGCTGAGGCTTGGATGTAAGAAGATCCCGCCTGACCAGAGAGAGTCGTAAAATCATAAACATAGAGTTTCGTCACACAAACGCACGCCCTTCGGCCCATCTCGTCCATGCTGATCATGTTGGCATGTTGGGCTTGTCACATTTAGAGTCATGGATTCAGAAAACACGAAGAAAGGACCTTGGCCCAACTTGCCCTTGTCCCTCGATGCTAATCCCACCTGCCCAAATTTGGCCCAGGTCCATCTGAACGTTTCCTACGCATGTTTCTGACCAGATTAAATGTTCCTGTGGTGAAGGGGGCTTTTGGTACATTTGACCTTCATCAGTCAGTGTGTTGAGAAAAACACTTGGGACTATATGGTGCCGTTGTGCGCGACGTTGTTGAGGCCGCGTTTAGAGTTGATTTTTGGTCAACCTGTGACAGAAACGATTTTATTCAGCTGGAAAATCACCTGGAACTCCACAGTGGATGTTGGGATTTCGTTCCTTAGATCACAGAAGGCTGAGGGTTTATCTTATAGAGGTGTATAAAATAATGAGTGAAATCGATAGAGTGAATGCTCTGAGTATTTTACTAAGAGGAGAATCAAGAACCAGACGTTCATAGTTTAAGTTGAGAAGATGAATAATAGGAACCTGAAGAGCAACCTATTCACCCAGTGGGTGGTGGGAATACGGAACGAGCTGCCAGATGAGGTAGTTGACGCAGGTACTAAAACGACATTTAAAATACGCTTGGACAGGAACATGGGCAGGGAATATTTACAGGGATATGGGCGATACGCGGGCAATTGGGACTGGTATAGATTCAGTATCTTGATCTGGAGGGGTGAGTTTGGTTTCCGTGCTGTCTACTTCACTGACTCTATTTGGCCCATCACCATATAAACCTTCCCCATCCATACATCTCTGCAAAAACATAAAATAAATAAATCGCATAAGTAGTTTCATTCTGCGGTGTATGTTGTTTGACGGTTTACACAACTTCCCGACACAACTTCCCGGTTTGCTTCCAGTTCCTCGTGCTGGCGAGAGCAGGAACAGGGAGATACGGGACCTGAACGTGTGGCTGAGGAACTGGTGCACGGGGCAGGGATTTAGATTCTTAGATCACTGGGATCTGTTTTGGGGTAAGGGGGAACTGTACAAAAGTTACGGATTGCATCTTAACAGGTGTGGGACCAGCATTCTGGCAGGCAGGTTTGCCACTGCTACACGGGTGGTTTTAAACTGAATAAGGGGGGTGGGGTGTCGAATGGGCTAGTGGGGGATGGAGTTAAAGGGAAAGGGTTTCTTAAATGTGTGAGCGTAGAGACAGAGGGGTGTAAAATGAGGGTAGAAGCAATAGGTAGCAAGGTGAAAAGTAAAAGTGGCAGGCCGGAAAATCCAGGGCAAAAATCAAAAAGGGCCACTTTTCAACAAAATTGTATAAGGGGTAAGAGTGTTGTAAAAATAAGCCTGAAGGCTTTGTGTCTCAATGCAAGGAGCATTTGTAATAAGGTGGATGAGTTGAATGTGCAGATAGCTATTAATGACTATGATATAGTTGGGATCACGGAGACATTGCTCCAGGGTGACCAAGGCTGGGAGCTGAACATCCAAGGATATTCAATATTCAGGAGGGATAGAGAGAAAGGAGAAGGAGGTGGGGTAGCGTTGCTGATTAGAGAGGAGATTAACGCAATGGAAAGGAAGGACATTAGTTTGCAGGATGTGGAATCGGTATGAGTAGAGCTGCGAAACACTAAGGGGCAGAAAACGCTGGTGGGTGTTGTGTACAGGCCACCTAACAGTAGTAGTGAAGTTGGAGATGGTATCAAACAGGAAATTAGAAATGCGTGCGACAAAGGCAAAACCGTTATAATGGGTGACTTCAATCTACATATAGATTGGGTGAATCAAATTGGCAGGGGTGCTGAGGAAGAGGATTTTTTGGAATGTATGCGGGATAGTTATCTAAATCAACATGTAGAGGAACCAACGAGAGAGCAGGCTATTTTAGACTGGGTATTGAGTAATGAGGAAGGGTTAGTTAGCAGTCTTGTTGTACGTGCCCCCTTGGGCAAGAGTGACCATAATATGGTTGAGTTCTTCATTAGGATGGAGAGTGACATTGTTAATTCAGAAACAATGGTTCTGAACTTAAAGAAAGGTAACTTTGAGGGTATGAGACGTGAATTGGCCAAGATTGACTGGCAATTAATTCTAAAAGGGTTGACGGTGGATATGCAATGGAAGACATTTAAAGACTGCATGGATGAACTACAAAAAATGTTCATCCCAGTTTGGCAAAAGAATAAATCAGGGAAGGTAGTGCATCCGTGGATAACAAGGGAAATCAGGGATAGTATCAAAGCGAAGGATGATGCGTACAAATTAGCCAGAAAAAGCAGCATACCGGAGGACTGGGAGAAATTCAGAGACCAGCAGAGGAGGACAAAGGGCTTAATTAGGAAAGGAAAAATAGATTATGAAAGAAAACTGGCAGGGAACATAAAAACTGACTGCAAACGTTTTTATAGATATGTGAAAAGAAAGAGATTAGTTAAAACAAATGTAGGTCCCTTGCAGTCAGAAACGGGTGAGTTGATCATGGGGAACAAGGATATGGCGGACCAATTGAATAACTACTTTGGTTCCGTCTTCACTAAGGAGACATAAATAATCTGCCGGAAATAGCAGGGGACCGCGGGTCAAAGGAGTTGGAGGAATTGAGTGAAATCCAGGTTAGCCGGGAAGTGGTGTTGGGTAAATTAAATGGATTAAAGTCCGATAAATCCCCAGGGCCAGATAGGCTGCATCCCAGAGTACTTAAGGAAGTAGCTCCAGAAATAGTGGATGCATTAGTAATAATCTTTCAAAACTCTTTAGATTCTGGAGTAGTTCCTGAGGATTGGCGGGTAGCAAACGTAACCCCACTTTTAAGAAGGGAGGGAGAGAGAAAACGGGGAATTACAGACCAGTTAGTCTAACATCGGTAGTGGGGAAACTGCTAGAGTCAGTTATTAAAGATGGGATAGCAGCACATTTGGTAAGTGGTGAAATCATTGGACAAAGTCAGCATGGATTTACAAAAGGTAAATCATGTCTGACGAATCTTATAGAATTTTTCGAGGATGTAACTAGTAGCGTGGATAGGGGAGAACCAGTGGATGTGGTGTATCTGGACTTCCAGAAGGCTTTCGACAAGGTCCCACATAAGAGATTAGTTTACAAACTTAAAGCACACGGCATAGGGGGTTCAGTATTGATGTGGATAGAGAACTGGCTGGCAAACAGGAAGCAAAGAGTAGGAGTAAACGGGTCCTTTTCACAATGGCAGGCAGTGACTAGTGGGGTACCGCAAGGCTCAGTGCTGGGACCCCAGCTATTTACAATATATATTAATGATCTGGATGAGGGAATTGAAGGCAATATCTCCAAGTTTGCGGATGACACGAAGCTGGGGGGCAGTGTTAGCTGTGAGGAGGATGCTAGGAGACTGCAAGGTGACTGGGCTAGGCTGGGTGAGTGGGCAAATGTTTGGCAGATGCAGTATAATGTGGATAAATGTGAGGTTATCCATTTTGGTGGCAAAAACAGGAAAGCAGACTAGTATCTAAATGGTGGCCGACTAGGAAAAGGGGAGATGCAGCGAGACCTGGGTGTCATGGTACACCAGTCATTGAAAGTGGGCATGCAGGTGCAGCAGGCAGTGAAGAAAGCGAATGGTATGTTAGCTTTCATAGCAAAAGGATTTGAGTATAGGAGCAGGGAGGTTCTACTGCAGTTGTACAGGGTCTTGGTGAGATCACACCTGGAGTATTGCGTACAGTTTTGGTCTCCAAATCTGAGGAAGGACATTATTGCCATAGAGGGAGTGCAGAGAAGGTTCACTAGACTGATTCCTGGGATGTCAGGACTGTCTTATGAAGAAAGACTGGATAGACTTGGTTTATACTCTCTAGAATTTAGGAGATTGAGAGGGGATCTTATAGAAACTTACAAAATTCTTAAGGGGTTGGACAGGCTAGATGCAGGAAGATTGCTCCCGATGTTGGGGAAGTCCAGGACAAGGTGTCACAGCTTAAGGATAAGGGGGAAATCCTTTAAAACCGAGATGAGAAGAACTTTTTTCACACAGAGAGTGGTGAATCTCTGGAACTCCCTGCCACAGAGGGTAGTCGAGGCCAGTTCATTGGCTATATTTAAGAGGGAGTTAGATGTGGCCCTTGTGGCTAAGGGGATCAGAGGGTATGGAGAGAAGGCAGGTACGGGATACTGAGTTGGATGATCAGCCATGATCATATTGAATGGCGGTGCAGGCTCGAAGGGCCGAATGGCCTACTCCTGCACCTAATTTCTAGGTTTCTATGTTTCTATATGGCTCATTTATAGATCTCCTTGCGTGCATGCACACCCCTTCAATTTTGTTCAATATTTTTCAAGGCAATTGCATTTGTAATTTGGACAAAATATTCGGTTGATCATTTAATGCAGTTGGTTACAGTGGCAACAAGAACCATGGGCCATTTGATCACGTGTTTCAGTTCCTCTCTGAATTTTCTCTGAGATACAGCATAAATAAAGGTGTTCGTGCAAGAACTCAAAGACTTCAGCATGTACCCGGATAACTCAGCAATGGTGAAGGGGTCATTGTAACTCGCATCCAAAAATTGCGTGTCAGTAAATTGCACACATATGTAACATATCAAATTAACCATCCACAAGAGAATAAAGCTGCCAGATATGGCGAGCAGCAACACGATGGATTTTCTGCGGTTCTCGGTCTCTGGGTCAGTGTGTTTCACAATACTGTTGTTTGCACGTAGTCCGCTCCTCACTCGGTTAGCCAGTATAATGTGTCTGATGGTCAGTGAATTAAGCAGCAAGATCAACACATAGGGAGCAAACGGAGTCAAGATCGTTTCCAGCCACAGAAATGCCGCCCAAATGGGTAATGTGTAGAAGCTTGATTTTACATAGCACGACCACTCAACACCATTAACTACCTCCCGAGGTTCGTATATGAAATAGTACGGAATGTTTTCCACAATACTTGTACAAAACACCACCGATATCACGATAGTCACATTCTTTTCAGTGCAATATTTTGTTCGTAGCATTTGATGGCAAATAGCAATAAATCGGTCGAAAGTAAAAGCCACAGTGAGCCACACTGAACAGTCCATGGAAATAAAAATCATGGTTAAAATAAATCTGCAAATAATGGTGAGATTGAGGAAGGAATGTGGAAAATATGCATTAATAATCTGATATAAAATGACAACATATATAATGACCATCAAGTCAGCGACAGCCATTCCCAGCAGGTAACGAGTGATGCATTTGGAGAGACCGCACTTTCCTCGGGACAAGATCACGATTGCCAACAAATTTGCTGCATAAAACAAATGTATATTAATAATGATATTCGATATGAGAAGCCGAATAGTGATGTTTCATTATCTGGATTAGAATTTATTGCACAATATTTATCTAATAGTTTTAGTGGAAAAATCGGTTGCAACTGTGACCGTTCGCTCAACTCCGACTAGTGGGTCTGGTCTTTGCAGCGCTGAAGTCAGAATGCAGCTGTAGATCAGACACGTCTATGCTGGAGAGCCTTGGCCCAAGTACTGAGCGGGAGGTTGGTGTCGCTGAATTGTGCGTTATACGAAGCATGACTAGCTTATATAACGCGGCTCCATTCATTGGCAAGGTGGCCGCTCACCCCGGTTGGAGGTGTATTTAAAGTAAATAATGTTGTTGTATTGTTTCTTCATTGTAAAGATTTGAAATCATGTTTCATTTGGATATAACTGGGAGCAATGCATTAATTTATCCTTGTTTTTTTTAATCGTTTACTTTGATTGTTTAAAATATTGGAATTATTCCCGGTTATTGATTCCGTACATACCGCTGACAGGAAGGAATTGCCTAAAGCTATGGTGACTGTTTTAAGTAGGAACTCATTATTCATTATTTGGGATGTTGTCATGGCCAATGCAGGACACACTTCAAACGACTAACGCCATAGTGATGTCTAGAGCACGACTCGACTCACGTCGGCAGAAATAACGAGTAAAAATGCAGACAGACAGCTGAACGGTTGCGGGTTCCGGGCAATGTTGCCAAACCAAGTATCATCGTTCTTGTTATTACTTACCATTGATTGTACGTCCGCATCGAGTCGATCATTTGCAATATTGTCTCCAGACAGTTATTTATATTTAAAATATTGTTTACAAATAGTACAGTTCGCTCCTCAATGTCTGTATACGTTCAGAAAATCTCCTCTGCCAGGTCGAGATCCAGATCCCTCCATTCCCCGCCTACCCATCGGGGGCAGATTATTATCTCAATGGGGTTAGGTTAGGTAAGGGGGGAGATACAGCGAGATCTGGGCGTCCTTGTACACCGGTCACTGAAAGTTGGCGTGCAGGTACAGCAGGCAGTGAAGAAAGCTAATGGAATGTTGACCTTCATAACAAGAGGATTTCAGTATAGGAGTAAAGAGGTTCTTCTGCAGTTGTATAGAGCTCTGGTGGGACCTCAACAGGAGTATTGTGTACAGTTTTGGTCTCATAATTTGAGGAAATTGTGATTGAGGCAGTGCCGTGTAGGTTCACGAGATTGATCCATGGGATGGCGGGACTGTCATATGAGGAAAGATTGAAAAGACTAGGCTTGTATTCACTGGAGTTTAGAAGGATGAGGGGATATCTTGTACAAACGTATACAATTATAAAAGGACTGGACAGGCTAGATGCAGGAAAATGTTCCCAATGTTGGGGAAGTCCAGAACCAGGGGCCACAGTCTCAGAATAAAGGAGAGGTCATTTAAAACTGAGATGAGAAAAAAAATCACCATGAGAGTTGTGAATTTGGCGAATTCTCTGCCGCAGAAAGCAGTGGAGACCAATTCACTAGATGAATTTTAAATATAGATAGAGCACTTGGGGTAGCGGAATCAAGGGACATGGGGAGAAGGTAGGCACGGGTTACGGATTGTGAATGATCAGCCATGATCACACTAAATGTAGATGCAGGCTCGAAGGGCCAAATAGTCTCCTTCTGCAACCATTTTAAATATTTCTATGTCACCCATTCGATCTCTCCAGAGATGCTGCCTGCCTCGCTGAGTTACCGCGGCATTTTTTTGTGAGGTCACACACCTTCCCTGTCCCCTAGACTCGGCAGGTATATTTTTGTATCAGAGTGAGACTGATCTGAAGAAGGGTTTCGGCCCGAAATGTTGCCTATTTATTTCGCTCCATATATGCTGCTGCACCCACTGAGTTCCTCCAGCACTTTTGTCTACCTTCGATTTTCCAGCATCTGCAGTTCCTTCTTAAATATTCAGGATTGGTTGTCTTGTCGACAAACAAACCATTCACATTAAATGTCCACACAAGAAACCAGACATGTGTCTATTTCTATTATGAAACCCAACACAATCAGCTCAATTTGATAAATTGAACACAACAGGAAATCAGATGTGAATTCATTTGAAATTCGACATTTACGTCATCAAAAGCAACACATCCATTCAATAGACATATGCATGAAACTTGCTCGCAATAACGAGTTTTACCCGGTTTTAAATGGCTTACCAGGTACCCCAATTGTTCCAAGAATGGGGTAGTAAATTCGTTCAATCTGTAAAATTACGGGTCTCTCCATCTTTTGAGAAATTATATCCTGTTCCGCCCGGTAATTTGCCTGGACCTTAAATAATGCCGTATTTATATATAGAAGAAGCCTCTGGTGACACACGTCTATACCACGTGATTGCATCAATGACTATAGACATTGAAACACATCGGTTAATTTGAGTCCCGGCAGCTGCAACACATCAGGGGAATGATTCATTCAAATTCAAACATTTCAACATCAGTGAAGACGTTTATATTTAGATCCACGTTAGAATGAACTGAAGCAAGAATTTGCGCCGGTATGGGTGCCCTTCAGCTTGACAACATCCAGAATGTTTAGCATTTACTGGGGGCAGTTTTGCATTTTGAATTAATTTGATTTGAAATCCACCTACAATGTGTCCAAATTACTTAGATAGAGACATGGAAAATAGGTGCCTGGGTAGGCCATTCGGCCCTTCAAGCCAGCACCGCCATTCAATATGATCCAAAATCAATATTCCGTTCCTGCTTCCTCCCCATATCCATTGATTCCGTTAGCCCCAATGGTTATATCGAACTCTCTCTTGAACACATCCAGGGAAATGGTTTCCATTGCCTTCTATGGCTGAGAATTCCACAGATTTACCACACTCTGGGTGAAAACGCTTTTCTTCATCTCAGCCCGAAATGGCCTTCCCCTTATTAATATACTGTGACCCCTGGTTCTGGACTCCCGCAACATTGGGAAAATTTTACCTGCATCAAGCATAGAAACGTAGAAAAATAGAAATATAGAAAATAGGTGCAGGAGTAGACCATTCGGCCCTTCGAGCCTGCACCGCCATTCAATATGATCATGGCTGATCATCCAACTCAGTATCCTGTACCTGCCATCCCTCCATACCCCCTGATCCCTTCAGCTACTAGGGCCACGTCTAAATCCCTCTTAAATATAGCCAACGAACTGGCCTCAACTACCTCTTGTGGCAGAGAATTCCAGAGATTCACCACACACCTTGTAAAAATGTATTTCTCATCTCGGTCCTAAAAGATTTCCCCCTTATCCTCACCCAACCAGATGCAACTAAATTTAAAGTTTAAAATTTAAATTTAAAGTCCCAATAACCCTTTCTGGCTTAAGTCCTCCCTCCACCACCTCCAGTTTAAATTCAATTTGGAATATTTTGGAGGACCAAGAAACCAAGAACCAAGATATGCCCGCTATCTACATTCACTCCCTGCCGACTAATCACTAATGAAGATACATGAAGATATTTCTGACACACATTTTCCTGATAGAAGTGTATAAAATGATGACTATCGTCGATAAGATAATCAGTCAAGAACTATTTCCAGGTTTAAATTGTGAAAGATTAGAGGGCATTGGTGAAGAAGGTTTAAAGGAAACGGGCGGATAAAGTGACTTAACACACATGTTGATGGGTGCCTGGACCGCTTTGCCAGGGGGTGGACGTCAAGGCTGATACGGAAGCGGCGTTTAATAGGCTGCTCGATTGGGGCATGGGTATTCCTGATTAAGAAAATCGAGAACATCGGAAATTTTGTAATTCAGAAAACTGGAAAGCTGCTACAACTTACTGAAACGGCAACAGATAAATCAACGATGAATAACAAGATGGTGACATCAAAACTGAAACGAATTAACAGGAAATCGGTTCCTTTCCCCTTTCCGCTCGTCAGAACTAATGTACCATCTCCGATAGGCCGCGTACACATGAGTTAGCAGGAGGCAGGGACAAGAACATTTGTCCCATTATCTGTACAATTTGTTGCAGATAGTTAAACATAGAAACATAGACACATAGAAAATAGGTGCAGGAGTAGGCCATTCGGCCCTTCGAGTCTGCACCGCCATTCGATATGATCATGGCTGATCATCCAACTCAGAATCCCATCCCTGCCTTCTCTCCATACTCCCTGATCCCTTTAGCCACAAGGACCACATCTAACTCCCTCTTAAATATAGTCAATTAACTGTCCTCAACTACCTTCTCTGGCAGATAATTCCACAGATTCACAACTCTCTGTGTAAAAAAATGATTTCCCATCTCGGTCCTAAAAGACTTCCCTCTTATCCTTAAACTGTGACCCCCAGTTCTGGACTTCCGCAACATCGGGAACAATCTTCCTGCATCTAGCCTGTCCAACCCCTTAAAAGTTTCTATGAGATCCCCCCTCAATCTTCTAAATTGTAGCGAGTACAAGCCGAGTCTATCCAGTCTTTCTTCATATGAAAGATCTGAAATCCCAGGAATCAATCTGGTGAACCTTCTCTGTACTCCCTCTATGACAAGAATGTCTTTCCTCAGATTAGGAACAAAGCTGTACGCAATACTCCAGGTGTGGTATCTTGTCCCTGCCTCCTGCTAACTCATGTGGACGCAGCCTATCGGAGATGGTACAACAGCAGTAGAACCTCCCTGCTCCTATACTCAAATCCTTTTGCTATGAATGCTAACATACCACTCGCCTTCTTCACTGCCTGCTGCACCTGCATGCCTACTTCCAATGACTGGTGTACCATGACACCCAGGTCTCGTTGCATCTCCCCTTTTCCTAATCGGCCACCATTCAGATAAAAGTCTACTTTCCTGTTTTTGCCAGCAAAGTGGATAACGTCACATTTATCCATATTATACTGCATCTGCCATGCATTTGCCCACTCACCCAGCCTATCCAAGTCACCTGACAGCCTCCTAGCATCCTCCTCACAGCTAACAATGCCCCCCAGCTTCGTGTCATCCGCAAACTTGGAGATGTTGCATTCAATTCCCTCGTCCAAATCATTAATATATATTGTAAATTGCTGGGGTCCCTGCACTGAGCTTTGCGGTACCCCACTAGTCACTGCCGGCCATTCTGAAAAGGACCCGTTTACTCCTACTCTTTGCTTCCTGTTTACCAGCCAGTTCTCTATCCACATCAATACTGAACCCCCAATACCGTGTGCTTTAAGTTTGCATACTAATCTCTCATGTGGGACCTTGTCGAAAGCCTTCTGAAAGTCCAGATATAACACATCCACTGGTTCTCCCTTATCCACTCTATTAGTTACATACTCGAAATATTCTATAAGATTCGTCAGACATGATTTACCTTTCATAAATCCGTGCTGACTTTGTCCAATGAATTCACCACTTTACAAATGTGCTGCTATTCCATCTTTAATAACTGATTCTAGCAGTTTCCCCACTACCGATGTTAGACTAACTGGTCTGTAATTCCCCGTTTTCTCTCTCCCTCCCTTTATAAAAAAGTGGGTTACATTAGCTACCCTCCAGTCCTTACATCGCTGAACACCTCCGCTCAGAACGCCTAGACCTACCTGATCTCCCGGTTGCTAAACACTATCTCCCCTTCCCATTCCCACACTGACCTTTCTGCCCTGGGCCTCCTCCACTGTCAGAGTTTATTTTATAAATAAAAAAATTAACTTTTTAACCAAAAATAATGTTTGCAATATTATGTACAATACTAAATTATTCAAATATTCGGTCCCGGAACGACCCCAGGGTTCCCATGGACAGCGCATAGTCCCCTCTCTAACACCACCCGGGCACGGACATAACCCCGGAAAAAGGGCAGGCAGCCGGCTCTGGCAGAGCCTTCCTCCGCCTGGCGCCGTGACTCGCGGATGGCCAGCATGGCCAGGCCCAGGAGCAACCCAACCAGGACATCTTCAGCCCTGCCCACTCAACTGTCAGAGTGAGACCCAACGCAAATTGGAGGAACAGTACGTCATGTAGTCTTTGAGTAAGTATATGTATCTATAAGATCCCCTCTCATACTTCGAAATTCCAGTAAACATAAGCCCATTTTATCGATCCGTTCTTTCATTATATGACAGTCCCGCCATCCCGGGAATTAACCTGCATTGCACTGCCACAATAGCAAGAATGTCCTTCCTCAAATTCGGAGACCACAATTGCGCACAATACTCGAGGTGTGGTCTCACCAGCACCATGTACAACAGATAAAAATTAACAAGCAGAACTTGATTTCTGTGAATGTAATATACATTATTCAAGATATATAATCCGGCGTCTTCACTCTGATTTTAAACAGTGATGTTTATGCTTGTTCATAGTTACCGTATTTTACACAGTACTACACTACTGCTGATAGGAATTGTGTTTCACTACGGACAACTTTGCTGTAGAATGGCAAATGTTGTAAATATGAATTAGGGCATTGAATCAAAACGTATTTCTTTAGTCATATATGGGCCGTGTTCGATGCATTGTTGATCAGAGCTGGCAATAGCACTGTTCTTGCAAATCACGAGAGCATCCACTGGCTCACAGAAATGGCAAGTGACCGCCATGTTATATTTATGTGGGATAATTTCTGCTTTGCTCTCAGATAGGAGATACATGGAGAATGTTTAACTCTGCACTATGAAGCAAATTATTCACACATAGACACAGCGTTGCATTAATTAATTGGGACAACGAGCATCTGTGGAGAAGATAAATACGCGGCATTTAAGGTCGGGGCCTTCTTCAGACATTGTAGTGGGCGAGGGGGGGGGGGGGGGGTAGGGGTGAAGCTGGAAGATACATGTTATGTGGCAAAGTCGGCAAATGACTTGTAGATACAGCATCGCAGTAGTTTTGATTGGCAGATGATTGCACAAAGGACAGAGATGAAAACACAAACGTTGAAGGACAACGATAAAACGGAAGCGGATCATTTGCACATCACGCATCTAGTATTATTGGGTTTTTTTTGAAAATATTTTTTATTGGAGATAGGTACATAACCTAATTACATCATTACATCATTACATAGTCTTACATTTTTAAATTGATAATATTGTCAATTATTATTACATTGTCTCCAATACTTTTTGCCTTTTTTTTTTTTTAAACTAGATAGAACTAAAGAGATAGATGAAGTAAAGAAAGAGAAGAAAGAGAAGAAAAACAAAAAAAACAAAAAAAAAAAGGAAAAAGATAGTTAAAGAAGAATGGAAAAATTTATTAAAATAAAAAAGACTTCATTCGAGATATATTCGTACCTTTCAGAATATAGTATTTCATCCATTCTTTAGCCCGCGTGCTAGTCAGGTTCCTGTGCTGATACATTCTGACCCTTTAAGTAATCAATAAAAGGAGACCATGTTCCAGCGAATAATTCCTGTTTGTCCAACAGGGAAAATCTGATTCTTTCCACGTTTAAGGTCTCCGTCATTTCTATAATCCACATTTTGATTGTGGGGGCCGTAGGGCCTTTACAAAATGTTAGAATTAATTTTTTTCCTGTTATTAAACTATAATCAATAAAGTTTATTTGTGTTGTTCTAAGTGTTTGATTTAATTCTAATATTCCGAGTATTATTAATTTTGGATCTGGGTCCAATTGTGTGCTGGTTACTTTAGATATTATACTAAAATATTTACCCAGAATGTTATAATTTTTATACAGTTTGCAAACATATGAGATAATGTAGCTTCTAAATGTTGACATTTATCACATATAGGTGAGATATGTTGAAAAATTTTATGTAATTTTGTTTTTGAATAATGTAACCTATGTATTACTTTAAATTGTATTAGAGAATGTCTAGCGTTTAGTGAACACTGATGTATGTGTTGCAAACTTTCTTCCCAAGTATCTTTCGTTATTACTTGATTTAATTATTTTCCCATGTTTGTCTGTGTAAGTCCGTCGAAGGAATGTCACTGTCTAATAAGATATTATATATATAAGATATTAATTTTTCTGTGTTAGGATGTTTGTTCCAGCATTCATCAAGAATTTCTGAATTTCTAATTCGAAAATTTTGGGAGTTCGATTTTACATAATCTCTAAGTTGAAGATATCTGAAATAATCATTTCCTCGAAGTCCGTAAGTCTGTTGCAATTCCTGAAATGTCAGAAAAGTGCCTTCCTTGTAAAGTTGTCCCATATTTTTAATTCCATAATTCTTCCATTGTGTAAAACCCCTGTCCAACCATGAAGGCTTAAACAAAGGATTATTCACAATTGGAAGAAAAAGTGATAAATTATCTAATTTTAATGTCTTTTTTAGTTGTTTCCAAATTCGTATAGCACTAAATATTATAGGGTTTTCCCTATAAATTTTTTTGTTTAATTTAGACGTAGCAAATAATATCGAACCGATATCAAAAGGTAAACAATCTTCCTTTTCCATTTTTAACCAGTCTGGTTGATGATCTATTTCTTCCAACCAGAAATTCATATTTTAATGTTAACTGCCCAGAAATAAAACAAAAAATTGGGTAAAACCACGCCTCCATTTATTTTTGATTTACACAAGTGTCTTTTGTTTATCCTATGATTCTTATAATCCCAGATAAAATCATTAACAATAGAGTCCAATTTTTTTTTAAAGTTTTTTGCCAGATATATCGGAATTGTCTGAAAAAGATATAATATTTGCGGTAAAAAAATCATTTTTATGGCATTGATTTTGCCTGCCATTGAGATAGGAAGTGTTTTCCAGTATTGAATATTCTTATGTAGTTTGTTCAGTAATGGGGGGAAATTTGCTTTAAATAATGATGTATATATCTTAGTTACATAAATACCTAGATATTTAAATTTTCCATTTACTATTTTAAATGGAAATTGTTGTATTATCTGTTTGTTATGTTCCCTTATTGGCATAATTTCACTTTTATTCCAATTTATTCTGTATCCTGAAAGTGAACCAAATTGGGTTATTAGCTTTAATAAGTTTGGAATACTAATTTCTGCTTTTGTAATGTAAATTAATACATCATCTGCGTATAGATAAATTTTATTCACTGTGTCCTTTGTGTTATACCCATGTATTTCCGGATGCCCCCTAACTCTTTCTGCCAGTGGCTCAATAGCAAGCGCAAATAATAATGGGGATAATGGGCATCCTTGTCTACAACCTCTAGATAGGCTAAATTTAGGTGACAACCTTTGATTTGTAAATATTCTAGCCGTGGGATTTGTATATAACAGTTTTATCCATGTACAGAATTTCTCCCCTAGCTGCATATTTTCCATCACCGAAAATAAATAAGGCCATTCGACCTGATCAAATGCTTTTTCAGCGTCAAGTGAAATTATTGCTAGATCTTCATTAATAATTCTCTTGGAATATATAATATTAAATAATCTTCTTAGATTATAATATGAGTATCGTTTCTGAATAAAGCCTGTTTGGTCAGGGTGTATTAATTTATTCATCACTGTACTTAATCTATACGCTAGTATTTTAGTTAAAATTTTCTGATCTGTATTTAAAAGTGCAATTGCTCTGTATGATCCCGGGTCTTCCAGATCTTTATCAGCTTTAGGAATAAGTGTTATTATTGATTCATTTAAAGTGTCTGGAAGTTTCTGTTGAGTATATATATACTCATACAGTCTTTGTAAACGTGGGCTAAGCAAATCATAAAATGTTTTATAAAATTCGGAACCTAAACCATCTGGTCCTACTGCTTTACCATTTTTTAAAGAGCCAATAGACTCCTCAATATCCTTTATCGTAATCTCCCTTTCTAATAATTCTCTATCGTTTGAATCTAAACCTTTTAAATTACATTTTATTAAAAAATCTGCTATTCCTTCTGATTGTGCTACGGTTTTAGTTGAATAAAGGTTATGATAGTATTGGAGAAATCTATCATTTATGTCCTTGGGCATTTTTAATAATTCTCCTGTCTCTGTTCTAATTTTATGAATTGTTTTCCCCCTTCCATTTTTCGTAACTGACGTGCTAATAATTTTTGTGGTTTGTCTCCAAATTCAAAATGTAGTTGTTTGGTTTTTTGATAAAGTTTTATTACTTGTTCTGAATACATTTTATTTAATTTATATTTCAATACAGCAATTTTATTATGTTTTAAAGTAGATGGCATTCTCGCATTTTCTATATCTAGTTGCTTGATTTCAATTTCCAATGTTTGTTGCTTAATCCTGTTCTCTTTATTATAAAATGCTTGAGCAGAAATTAATGTACCTCGAGCATACGCTTTAAACGTTTCCCACATAAGAGAAGTAGGTGTGTCAGGGTTGTCATTTACCTCAAAAAATATTTGAATCTGTTTAATAATATATTCCTGGCATGATCTTTCGTTCAAAATTTGTGGGTTAAATCTCCAATATGCTTGTTTCTCGGACATTCCATTTAATTTAATCATGAATGTTACAGGTGCGTGATCTGAGATTATAATGTTATGGTATTTTGAATTATAAATAAATGGGATAAACATAGAGTCAACTAAAAAATAATCTATTCTTGAGTATGTTTTGTGTACTGGTGAGTAAAATGAATATTCCCGTCCAGTTGGGTTTTCTATTCTCCAGACATCCTTAATATTAGTGGTATTAATAAATGAATTTAGAAATACACTTGATTGAGATTTTACTTTTTTTTGCCTTGATGATCTATCTAAGTATGGATCTAATGTACAATTGAAGTCTCCTCCAATTATTAATTTATATTGTGTAAATTCAGGAATTTTATTAAATGTTTTATTAAAAAACTTGGGGTTATCAAAATTAGGCCCATAAACATTAAGAAGAATCACTTTTTCTCCATTTAACTCTCCAACTAATATAATATATCTACCATCAATATCCACTATTGTTGAAGAGTTCTTAAAAGGTATTCCTTTACGAATTAGTATTGCAACTCCTCTGGACTTATGGGAAAAGGAGGAATGATATGATTCAGCGATCCACTTAGCTTTAAGTCTATGTTGAGATTCCTTTTTAAGGTGTGTTTCTTGCAGAAATATTATATCTGTTTTGATTAAATTTAGATGTGCCAACACTTTACCTCTCTTAATTGGTTCATTAATTCCCTTGACATTCCAACTACAAAATGTTATTCCCTGACCCCCTCTTGTCATATTAGCATCTTGCATCTTGTTTCTAAGGTGGTCTATAACCGAGCAGAAGGTACAACACATAGAACCCGACCCTGCTCCTGAACCTCAAATAGATGAATTTAAAATCATATACATCGCTCTTCCGAACACATCTCCTTGTATTAGTCTTATTTTTCCATTCAAACATTAAGTTATAAAAATATTTAAAGTGAAAAAAGTGATAGAGTTGGTTAGTATAGGGTGAAAGAAAAAGAACTACATCTACAATTAGTGTAGTTAGTGATAGCCACACTAACGTGGCTAGAATTCTAAAGACTTCCGTAGCCTTTG